>NW_028225759.1:0-174371 GCF_052327205.1 Somniosus microcephalus
TTCTCCTTATTCTACTTCTTCTGATTCACCCTCCAGACTTGACCTTCTCCTTCTCCTTCTTCTACTTCTTCTGATTCACCCTCCAGACTTCACCTTCTCCTTCTCCTTCTTCTGCTTCTTCTGCTTCACCGTCCTGACTTCACCTTCTCCTTCTCCTTCTTCTACTTCTTCTGCTTCATCCCCCTGACATCACCTGCTCCTTCTCCTTCTTCTGCTTCTTCTGATTCACCCTCCTAACTTCACCTTCTCCTTCTCCTTCTTCTGCTTCTTCTGATTCACCCTCCTGACTTCACCTTCTCCTTCTCCTTCTTCTGCTTCTTCTGATTCACCCTCCAGACTTCACCTTCTCCTTCTCCTTCTTCTGCTTCTTCTGATTCACCCTCCAGACTTCACCTTCTCCTTCTCCTTCTTCTGCTTCTTCTGATTCACCCTCCAGACCTCACCTTCTCCTTCTCCTTCTTCTACTTCTTCTGATTCACCCTCCAGACTTCATCTTCTCCTTCTCCTTCTTCTGCTTCTTCTGATACACCCTCCAGACTTCACCTTCTCCTTCTCCGTCTTCTGCTTCTTCTGATTCACCCTCCAGACTTCACCTTCTCCTTCTCCTTCTTCTACTTCTTCTGATTCACCCTCCAGACTTCACCTTCTCCTTCTCCTTCTTCTACTTCTTCTGATTCACCCTCCAGTCTTCACCTTCTCCTTCTCCTTCTTCTGTTTCTTCTGCTTCACCCTCCAGACTTCACCTTCTCCTTCTCTTTCTTCTGCTTCTTCTGATTCACCCTCCAGACTTCACCTTCTCCTTCTCCTTCTTCTGATTCTTCTGATTCACCCTCCAGACTTCACCTTCTCCTTCTCCTTCTTCTGCTTCTCCTGATTCACCCTCCTGACTTCACCTTCTCCTTCTCCTTCTTCTACTTCTTCTGATTCACCCTCCTGACTTCACCTTCTCCTTCTCCTTCTTCTACTTCTTCTGCTTCACCCTCCAGACTTCACCTTCTCCTTCTCCTTCTTCTACTTCTTCTGATTCACCCTTCAGACTTCACCTTCTCCTTCTCCTTTTTCTGCTTCTTCTGATTCACCCTCCAGACTTCACCTTCTCATTCTCCTTATTCTGCTTCTTCTGATTCACCCTCCAGACTTCACCTTCTCCTTCTCCTTCTTCTGCTTCTTCTGATTCACCCTCCAGACTTCACCTTCTCCTTCTCCTTCTTCTACTTCTTCTGATTCACCCTCCAGACTTCACCTTCTCCTTCTCTTTCTTCTGCTTCTTCTGATTCACCCCCCAGACTTCACCTTCTCCTTCTCCTTCTTCTGATTCTTCTGATTCACCCTCCAGACTTCACCTTCTCCTTCTCCTTCTTCTGCTTCTTCTGATTCACCCTCCAGACTTCACCTTCTCCTTCTCCTTCTTCTGATTCTTCTGATTCAACCTCCAGACTTCACCTTCTCCTTCTCCTTCTTCTGCTTCTTCTGATTCACCCTCCTGACTTCACCTTCTCCTTCTCCTTCTTCTACTTCTTCTGATTCACCCTCCTGACTTTACCTTCTCCTTCTCCTTCTTCTACTTCTTCTGCTTCACCCTCCAGACTTCACCTTCTCCTTCTCCTTCTTCTGCTTCTTCTGATTCACCCTCCAGACTTCACCTTCACCTTCTCCTTCTTTTGCTTCTTCTGCTTCACACTCCAGACTTCACCTTCTCCTTCTCCTTCTTCTGCTTCTTCTGATTCACCCTCCTTACTTCACCTTCTCCTTCTCCTTCTTCTGCTTCTTCTGATTCACCCTCCTGACTTCACCTTCTCCTTCTCCTTATTCTGCTTCTTCTGTTTCACCCTCCAGACTTCACCTTCTCCTTCTCCTTCTTCTGCTTCTTCTGATTCACCCTCCAGACTTCACCTTCTCCTTCTCCTTCTTCTGCTTCTTCTGATTCACCCTCCAGACTTCACCTTCTCCTTCTCCTTCTTCTACTTCTTCTGATTCACCCTCCAGACTTCACCTTCTCCTTCTCCTTCTTCTGCTTCTTCTGGTTCACCCTCCAGACTTCACCTTCTCCTTCTCCTTCGTCTACTTCTTCTGATTCACCCTCCAGCTACACCTTCTACTTCTCCTTCTTCTACTTCTTCTGATTCACCCTCCAGACTTCACCTTCTCCTTCTCCTTCTTCTGTTTCTTCTGATTCACCCTCCAGACTTCACCTTCTCCTTCTCCTTCTTCTACTTCTTCTGATTCACCCTCCAGACTTCACCTTCTCCTTCTCCTTCTTCTACTTCTTCTGATTCACCCTCCAGACTTCACCTTCTCCTTCTCCTTCTTCTACTTCTTCTGCTTCTCCCTCCAGACTTCACCCTTCTCCTTCTCCTTCTTCTGCTTCTTCTGATTCACCCTCCAGACTTCACCTTCTCCTTCTCTTTCTTCTGCTTCTTCTGATTCACCCTCCAGACTTCACCTTCTCCTTCTCCTTCTTCTGATTCTTCTGATTCACCCTCCAGACTTCACCTTCTCCTTCTCCTTCTTCTGCTTCTTCTGATTCACCCTCCTGACTTCACCTTCTCCTTCTCCTTCTTCTACTTCTTCTGATTCACCCTCCTGACTTCACCTTCTCCTTCTCCTTCTTCTACTTCTTCTGCTTCACCCTCCAGACTTCACCTTCTCCTTCTCCTTCTTCTACTTCTTCTGATTCACCCTCCAGACTACACCTTCTCCTTCTCCTTCTTTTGCTTCTTCTGCTTCACACTCCAGACTTCACCTTCTCCTTCTCCTTCTTCTGCTTCTTCTGATTCACCCTCCTTACTTCACCTTCTCCTTCTCCTTCTTCTGCTTCTTCTGATTCACCCTCCTGACTTCACCTTCTCCTTCTCCTTATTCTGCTTCTTCTGTTTCACCCTCCAGACTTAACCATCTCCTTCTCCTTCTTCTGCTTCTTCTGATTCTCCCTCCAGACTTCACCTTCTCCTTCTCCTTCTTCTGCTTCTTCTGATTCACCCTCCAGACTTCACCTTCTCCTTCTCCTTCTTCTACTTCTTCTGATTCACCCTCCAGACTTCACCTTCTCCTTCTCCTTCTTCTGCTTCTTCTGATTCACCCTCCAGACTTCACCTTCTCCTTCTCCTTCGTCTACTTCTTCTGATTCACCCTCCAGACTACACCTTCTCCTTCTCCTTCTTCTACTTCTTCTGATTCACCCTCCAGACTTCACCTTCTCCTTCTCCTTCTTCTGTTTCTTCTGATTCACCCTCCAGACTTCACCTTCTCCTTCTCCTTATTCTGCTTCTTCTGATTCACCCTCCAGACTTCACCTTCTCCTTCTCCTTCCTCTGCTTCTTCTGATTCACCCTCCAGACTTCACCTTCTCCTTCTCCTTCTTCTGATTCTTCTGATTCACCCTCCAGACTTCACCTTCTCCTTCTCCTTCTTCTGCTTCTTCTGATTCACCCTCCTGACTTCACCTTCTCCTTCTCCTTCTTCTACTTCTTCTGATTCACCCTCCTGACTTCACCTTCTCCTTCTCCTTCTTCTACTTCTTCTGCTTCACCCTCCAGACTTCACCTTCTCCTTCTCCTTCTTCTACTTCTTCTGATTCACCCTCCAGACTTCACCTTCTACTTCTCCTTCTTCTGCTTCTTCTGATTCACCCTCCAGACTTCACCTTCTCCTTCTCCTTATTCTGCTTCTTCTGATTCACCCTCCAGACTTCACCTTCTCCTTCTCCTTCTTCTGCTTCTTCTGATTCACACTCCAGACTTCACCTTCTCCTTCTCCTTCTTCTACTTCTTCTGATTCACACTCCAGACTTCACCTTCTCATTCTCTTTCTTCTGCTTCTTCTGATTCACCCTCCAGACTTCACCTTCTCCTTCTCCTTCTTCTGATTCTTCTGATTCACCCTCCAGACTTCACCTTCTTCTTCTCCTTCTTCTGCTTCTTCTGATTCACCCTCCTGACTTCACATTCTCCTTCTCGTTTTTCTACTTCTTCTGATTCACCCTCCTGACTTCACCTTCTCCTTCTCCTTCTTCTACTTCTTCTGCTTCACCCTCCAGACTTCACCTTCTCCTTCTCCTTCTTCTACTTCTTCTGATTCACCCTCCAGACTTGACCTTCTCCTTCTCCTTCTTCTACTTCTTCTGATTCACCCTCCAGACTTCACCTTCTCCTTCTCCTTCTTCTGCTTCTTCTGCTTCACCGTCCTGACTTCACCTTCTCCTTCTCCTTCTTCTGCTTCTTCTGATTCACCCTCCAGACTTCACCTTCTCCTTCTCCTTCTTCTACTTCTTCTGATTCACCCTCCAGACTTCACCTTCTCCTTCTCTTTCTTCTGCTTCTTCTGATTCACCCCCCAGACTTCACCTTCTCCTTCTCCTTCTTCTGATTCTTCTGATTCACCCTCCAGACTTCACCTTCTCCTTCTCCTTCTTCTGCTTCTTCTGATTCACCCTCCAGACTTCACCTTCTCCTTCTCCTTCTTCTGATTCTTCTGATTCACCCTCCAGACTTCACCTTCTCCTTCTCCTTCTTCTGATTCTTCTGATTCACCCTCCAGACTTCACCTTCTCCTTCTCCTTCTTCTGCTTCTTCTGATTCACCCTCCTGACTTCACCTTCTCCTTCTCCTTCTTCTACTTCTTCTGATTCACCCTCCTGACTTCACCTTCTCCTTCTCCTTCTTCTACTTCTTCTGCTTCACCCTCCAGACTTCACCTTCTCCTTCTCCTTCTTCTACTTCTTCTGATTCACCCTCCAGACTTCACCTTCTACTTCTCCTTCTTCTGCTTCTTCTGATTCACCCTCCAGACTTCACCTTCTCCTTCTCCTTATTCTGCTTCTTCTGATTCACCCTCCAGACTTCACCTTCTCCTTCTCCTTCTTCTGCTTCTTCTGATTCACACTCCAGACTTCACCTTCTCCTTCTCCTTCTTCTACTTCTTCTGATTCACACTCCAGACTTCACCTTCTCATTCTCTTTCTTCTGCTTCTTCTGATTCACCCTCCAGACTTCACCTTCTCCTTCTCCTTCTTCTGATTCTTCTGATTCACCCTCCAGACTTCACCTTCTTCTTCTCCTTCTTCTGCTTCTTCTGATTCACCCTCCTGACTTCACATTCTCCTTCTCGTTTTTCTACTTCTTCTGATTCACCCTCCTGACTTCACCTTCTCCTTCTCCTTCTTCTACTTCTTCTGCTTCACCCTCCAGACTTCACCTTCTCCTTCTCCTTCTTCTACTTCTTCTGATTCACCCTCCAGACTTGACCTTCTCCTTCTCCTTCTTCTACTTCTTCTGATTCACCCTCCAGACTTCACCTTCTCCTTCTCCTTCTTCTGCTTCTTCTGCTTCACCGTCCTGACTTCACCTTCTCCTTCTCCTTCTTCTGCTTCTTCTGATTCACCCTCCAGACTTCACCTTCTCCTTCTCCTTCTTCTACTTCTTCTGATTCACCCTCCAGACTTCACCTTCTCCTTCTCTTTCTTCTGCTTCTTCTGATTCACCCCCCAGACTTCACCTTCTCCTTCTCCTTCTTCTGATTCTTCTGATTCACCCTCCAGACTTCACCTTCTCCTTCTCCTTCTTCTGCTTCTTCTGATTCACCCTCCAGACTTCACCTTCTCCTTCTCCTTCTTCTGATTCTTCTGATTCAACCTCCAGACTTCACCTTCTCCTTCTCCTTCTTTTGCTTCTTCTGCTTCACACTCCAGACTTCACCTTCTCCTTCTCCTTCTTCTGCTTCTTCTGATTCACCCTCCTTACTTCACCTTCTCCTTCTCCTTCTTCTGCTTCTTCTGATTCACCCTCCTGACTTCACCTTCTCCTTCTCCTTATTCTGCTTCTTCTGTTTCACCCTCCAGACTTCACCTTCTCCTTCTCCTTCTTCTGCTTCTTCTGATTCACCCTCCAGACTTCACCTTCTCCTTCTCCTTCTTCTGCTTCTTCTGATTCACCCTCCAGACTTCACCTTCTCCTTCTCCTTCTTCTACTTCTTCTGATTCACCCTCCAGACTTCACCTTCTCCTTCTCCTTCTTCTGCTTCTTCTGGTTCACCCTCCAGACTTCACCTTCTCCTTCTCCTTCGTCTACTTCTTCTGATTCACCCTCCAGACTACACCTTCTACTTCTCCTTCTTCTACTTCTTCTGATTCACCCTCCAGACTTCACCTTCTCCTTCTCCTTCTTCTGTTTCTTCTGATTCACCCTCCAGACTTCACCTTCTCCTTCTCCTTCTTCTACTTCTTCTGATTCACCCTCCAGACTTCACCTTCTCCTTCTCCTTCTTCTACTTCTTCTGATTCACCCTGCAGACTTCACCTTCTCCTTCTCCTTCTTCTACTTCTTCTGCTTCTCCCTCCAGACTTCACCTTCTCCTTCTCCTTCTTCTGCTTCTTCTGATTCACCCTCCTGACTTCACCTTCTCCTTCTCCTTCTTCTACTTCTTCTGATTCACCCTCCAGACTTCACCTTCTCCTTCTCCTTCTTCTACTTCTTCTGCTTCACCCTCCAGACTTCACCTTCTCCTTCTCCTTCTTCTACTTCTTCTGATTCACCCTCCAGACTTCACCTTCTCCTTCTCCTTCTTTTGCTTCTTCTGCTTCACACTCCAGACTTCACCTTCTCCTTCTCCTTCTTCTGCTTCTTCTGATTCACCCTCCTTACTTCACCTTCTCCTTCTCCTTCTTCTGCTTCTTCTGATTCACCCTCCTGACTTCACCTTCTCCTTCTCCTTATTCTGCTTCTTCTGTTTCACCCTCCAGACTTAACCATCTCCTTCTCCTTCTTCTGCTTCTTCTGATTCTCCCTCCAGACTTCACCTTCTCCTTCTCCTTCTTCTGCTTCTTCTGATTCACCCTCCAGACTTCACCTTCTCCTTCTCCTTCTTCTACTTCTTCTGATTCACCCTCCAGACTTCACCTTCTCCTTCTCCTTCTTCTGCTTCTTCTGATTCACCCTCCAGACTTCACCTTCTCCTTCTCCTTCGTCTACTTCTTCTGATTCACCCTCCAGACTACACCTTCTCCTTCTCCTTCTTCTACTTCTTCTGATTCACCCTCCAGACTTCACCTTCTCCTTCTCCTTCTTCTGTTTCTTCTGATTCACCCTCCAGACTTCACCTTCTCCTTCTCCTTATTCTGCTTCTTCTGATTCACCCTCCAGACTTCACCTTCTCCTTCTCCTTCCTCTGCTTCTTCTGATTCACCCTCCAGACTTCACCTTCTCCTTCTCCTTCTTCTGATTCTTCTGATTCACCCTCCAGACTTCACCTTCTCCTTCTCCTTCTTCTGCTTCTTCTGATTCACCCTCCTGACTTCACCTTCTCCTTCTCCTTCTTCTACTTCTTCTGATTCACCCTCCTGACTTCACCTTCTCCTTCTCCTTCTTCTACTTCTTCTGCTTCACCCTCCAGACTTCACCTTCTCCTTCTCCTTCTTCTACTTCTTCTGATTCACCCTCCAGACTTCACCTTCTACTTCTCCTTCTTCTGCTTCTTCTGATTCACCCTCCAGACTTCACCTTCTCCTTCTCCTTATTCTGCTTCTTCTGATTCACCCTCCAGACTTCACCTTCTCCTTCTCCTTCTTCTGCTTCTTCTGATTCACACTCCAGACTTCACCTTCTCCTTCTCCTTCTTCTACTTCTTCTGATTCACCCTCCAGACTTCACCTTCTCATGCTCTTTCTTCTGCTTCTTCTGATTCACCCTCCAGACTTCACCTTCTCCTTCTCCTTCTTCTGATTCTTCTGATTCACCCTCCAGACTTCACCTTCTTCTTCTCCTTCTTCTGCTTCTTCTGATTCACCCTCCTGACTTCACATTCTCCTTCTCGTTTTTCTACTTCTTCTGATTCACCCTCCTGACTTCACCTTCTCCTTCTCCTTCTTCTACTTCTTCTGCTTCACCCTCCAGACTTCACCTTCTCCTTCTCCTTCTTCTACTTCTTCTGATTCACCCTCCAGACTTGACCTTCTCCTTCTCCTTCTTCTACTTCTTCTGATTCACCCTCCAGACTTCACCTTCTCCTTCTCCTTCTTCTGCTTCTTCTGCTTCACCGTCCTGACTTCACCTTCTCCTTCTCCTTCTTCTACTTCTTCTGCTTCATCCCCCTGACTTCACCTGCTCCTTCTGCTTCTTCTGCTTCTTTTGATTCACCCTCCTAACTTCACCTTCTCCTTCTCCTTCTTCTGCTTCTTCTGATTTACCCTCCTGACTTCACCTTCTCCTTCTTCTGCTTCTTCTGATTCACCCTCCAGACATCACCTTCTCCTTCTCCTTCTTCTGCTTCTTCTGATTCACCCTCCAGACTTCACCTTCTCCTTCTCCTTCTTCTGCTTCTTCTGATTCACCCTCCAGACCTCACCTTCTCCTTCTCCTTCTTCTACTTCTTCTGATTCACCCTCCAGACTTCATCTTCTCCTTCTCCTTCTTCTGCTTCTTCTGATTCACCCTCCAGACTTCACCTTCTCCTTCTCCTTCTTCTGCTTCTTCTGATTCACCCTCCAGACTTCACCTTCTCCTTCTCCTTCTTCTCCTTCTTCTGATTCACCCTCCAGACTTCACCTTCTCCTTCTCCTTCTTCTACTTCTTCTGATTCACCCTCCAGTCTTCACCTTCTCCTTCTCCTTCTTCTGTTTCTTCTGCTTCACCCTCCAGACTTCACCTTCTCCTTCTCTTTCTTCTGCTTCTTCTGATTCACCCTCCAGACTTCACCTTCTCCTTCTCCTTCTTCTGATTCTTCTGATTCACCCTCCAGACTTCACCTTCTCCTTCTCCTTCTTCTGCTTCTCATGATTCACCCTCCTGACTTCATCTTCTCCTTCTCCTTCTTCTACTTCTTCTGATTCACCCTCCTGACTTCACCTTCTCCTTCTCCTTCTTCTACTTCTTCTGCTTCACCCTCCAGACTTCACCTTCTCCTTCTCCTTCTTCTACTTCTTCTGATTCACCCTTCAGACTTCACCTTCTCCTTCTCCTTTTTCTGCTTCTTCTGATTAACCCTCCAGACTTCACCTTCTCCTTCTCCTTATTCTGCTACTTCTGATTCACCCTCCTGACTTCACCTTCTCCTTCTCCTTCTTCTGCTTCTTCTGATTCACCCTCCAGACTTCACCTTCTCCTTCTCCTTCTTCTGCTTCTTCTGATTCACCCTCCAGACTTCACCTTCTCCTTCTCCTTCGTGTACTTCTTCTGATTCACCCTCCAGACTTCATCTTCTCCTTCTCCTTCTTCTACTTCTTCTGATTCACCCTCCATACCTCACCTTCTCCTTCTCCTTCTTCTGCTTCTTCTGATTCACCCTCCAGACTTCACCTTCTCCTTCTCCTTCTTCTACTTCTTCTGATTCACCCTCCAGACTTCACCTTCTCCTTCTCCTTCTTCTACTTCTTCTGATTCACCCTCCAGTCTTCACCTTCTCCTTCTCCTTCTTCTGTTTCTTCTGCTTCACCCTCCAGACTTCACCTTCTCCTTCTCTTTCTTCTGCTTCTTCTGATTCACCCTCCAGACTTCACCTTCTACTTCTCCTTCTTCTGATTCTTCTGATTCACCCTCCAGACTTCACCTTCTCCTTCTCCTTCTTCTGCTTCTTCTGATTCACCCTCCTGACTTCACCTTCTCCTTCTTCTTCTTCTACTTCTTCTGATTCACACTCCTGAATTCACCTTCTCCTTCTCATTCTTCTACTTCTTCTGCTTCACCCTCCAGACTTCACCTTCTCCTTCTCCTTCTTCTACTTCTTCTGATTCACCCTCCAGACTTCATCTTCTCCTTCTCCTTCTTCTGCTTCTTCTGATTCACCCTCCAGACTTCACCTTCTCCTTCTCCTTATTCTGCTTCTTCTGATTCACCCTCCAGACTTCACCTTCTCCTTCTCCTTATTCTGCTTCTTCTGATTCACCCTCCAGACTTCACCTTCTCCTTCTCCTTCCTCTGCTTCTTCTGATTCACCCTCCAGACTTCACCTTCTCCTTCTCCTTCTTCTGATTCTTCTGATTCACCCTCCAGACTTCACCTTCTCCTTCTCCTTCTTCTGCTTCTTCTGATTCACCCTCCTGACTTCACCTTCTCCTTCTCCTTCTTCTACTTCTTCTGATTCACCCTCCTGACTTCACCTTCTCCTTCTCCTTCTTCTACTTCTTCTGCTTCACCCTCCAGACTTCACCTTCTCCTTCTCCTTCTTCTACTTCTTCTGATTCACCCTCCAGACTTCACCTTCTCCTTCTCCTTCTTCTGATTCTTCTGATTCACCCTCCAGACTTTACCTTCTCCTTCTCCTTCTTCTGCTTCTTCTGATTCACCCTCCTGACTTCACCTTCTCCTTCTCCTTCTTCTACTTCTTCTGATTCACCCTCCTGACTTCACCTTCTACTTCGCCTTCTTCTACTTCTTCTGCTTCACCCTCCAGACTTCACCTTCTCCTTCTCCTTATTCTACTTCTTCTGATTCACCCTCCAGACTTGACCTTCTCCTTCTCCTTCTTCTACTTCTTCTGATTCACCCTCCAGACTTCACCTTCTCCTTCTCCTTCTTCTGCTTCTTCTGCTTCACCGTCCTGACTTCACCTTCTCCTTCTCCTTCTTCTACTTCTTCTGCTTCATCCCCCTGACATCACCTGCTCCTTCTCCTTCTTCTGCTTCTTCTGATTCACCCTCCTAACTTCACCTTCTCCTTCTCCTTCTTCTGCTTCTACTGATTCACCCTCCTGACTTCACCTTCTCCTTCTCCTTCTTCTGCTTCTTCTGATTCACCCTCCAGACTTCACCTTCTCCTTCTCCTTCTTCTGCTTCTTCTGATTCACCCTCCAGACTTCACCTTCTCCTTCTCCTTCTTCTGCTTCTTCTGATTCACCCTCCAGACCTCACCTTCTCCTTCTCCTTCTTCTACTTCTTCTGATTCACCCTCCAGACTTCATCTTCTCCTTCTCCTTCTTCTGCTTCTTCTGATTCACCCTCCAGACTTCACCTTCTCCTTCTCCTTCTTCTGCTTCTTCTGATTCACCCTCCAGACTTCACCTTCTCCTTCTCCTTCTTCTACTTCTTCTGATTCACCCTCCAGACTTCACCTTCTCCTTCTCCTTCTTCTACTTCTTCTGATTCACCCTCCAGTCTTCACCTTCTCCTTCTCCTTCTTCTGTTTCTTCTGCTTCACCCTCCAGACTTCACCTTCTCCTTCTCTTTCTTCTGCTTCTTCTGATTCACCCTCCAGACTTCACCTTCTCCTTCTCCTTCTTCTGATTCTTCTGATTCACCCTCCAGACTTCACCTTCTCCTTCTCCTTCTTCTACTTCTTCTGATTCACCCTCCAGACTTCACCTTCTCCTTCTCTTTCTTCTGCTTCTTCTGATTCACCCTCCAGACTTCACCTTCTCCTTCTCCTTCTTCTGATTCTTCTGATTCACCCTCCAGACTTCACCTTCTCCTTCTCCTTCTTCTGCTTCTTCTGATTCAGCCTCCAGACTTCACCTTCTCCTTCTCCTTCTTCTGATTCTTCTGATTCACCCTCCAGACTTCACCTTCTCCTTCTCCTTCTTCTGCTTCTTCTGATTCACCCTCCAGACTTCACCTTCTCCTTCTCCTTCTTCTACTTCTTCTGATTCACCCTCCAGACTTCACCTTCTCCTTCTCCTTCTTCTACTTCTTCTGATTCACCCTCCAGTCTTCACCTTCTCCTTCTCCTTCTTCTGTTTCTTCTGCTTCACCCTCCAGACTTCACCTTCTCCTTCTCTTTCTTCTGCTTCTTCTGATTCACCCTCCAGACTTCACCTTCTCCTTCTCCTTCTTCTGATTCTTCTGATTCACCCTCCAGACTTCACCTTCTCCTTCTCCTTCTTCTGCTTCTCCTGATTCACCCTCCTGACTTCACCTTCTCCTTCTCCTTCTTCTACTTCTTCTGATTCACCCTCCTGACTTCACCTTCTCCTTCTCCTTCTTCTACTTCTTCTGCTTCACCCTCCAGACTTCACCTTCTCCTTCTCCTTCTTCTACTTCTTCTGATTCACCCTTCAGACTTCACCTTCTCCTTCTCCTTTTTCTGCTTCTTCTGATTCACCCTCCAGACTTCACCTTCTCCTTCTCCTTATTCTGCTTCTTCTGATTCACCCTCCAGACTTCACCTTCTCCTTCTCCTTCTTCTGCTTCTTCTGATTCACCCTCCAGACTTCACCTTCTCCTTCTCCTTCTTCTACTTCTTCTGATTCACCCTCCAGACTTCACCTTCTCCTTCTCTTTCTTCTGCTTCTTCTGATTCACCCTCCAGACTTCACCTTCTCCTTCTCCTTCTTCTGATTCTTCTGATTCACCCTCCAGACTTCACCTTCTCCTTCTCCTTCTTCTGCTTCTTCTGATTCACCCTCCAGACTTCACCTTCTCCTTCTCCTTCTTCTGATTCTTCTGATTCACCCTCCAGACTTCACCTTCTCCTTCTCCTTCTTCTGCTTCTTCTGATTCACCCTCCTGACTTCACCTTCTCCTTCTCCTTCTTCTACTTCTTCTGATTCACCCTCCTGACTTCACCTTCTCCTTCTCCTTCTTCTACTTCTTCTGCTTCACCCTCCAGACTTCACCTTCTCCTTCTCCTTCTTCTACTTCTTCTGATTCACCCTCCAGACTTCACCTTCACCTTCTCCTTCTTTTGCTTCTTCTGCTTCACACTCCAGACTTCACCTTCTCCTTCTCCTTCTTCTGCTTCTTCTGATTCACCCTCCTTACTTCACCTTCTCCTTCCCCTTCTTCTGCTTCTTCTGATTCACCCTCCTGACTTCACCTTCTCCTTCTCCTTATTCTGCTTCTTCTGTTTCACCCTCCAGACTTCACCTTCTCCTTCTCCTTCTTCTGCTTCTTCTGATTCACCCTCCAGACTTCACCTTCTCCTTCTCCTTCTTCTGCTTCTTCTGATTCACCCTCCAGACTTCACCTTCTCCTTCTCCTTCTTCTACTTGTTCTGATTCACCCTCCAGACTTCACCTTCTCCTTCTCCTTCTTCTGCTTCTTCTGGTTCACCCTCCAGACTTCACCTTCTCCTTCTCCTTCGTCTACTTCTTCTGATTCACCCTCCAGACTACACCTTCTCCTTCTCCTTCTTCTACTTCTTCTGATTCACCCTCCAGACTTCACCTTCTCCTTCTCCTTCTTCTGTTTCTTCTGATTCACCCTCCAGACTTCACCTTCTCCTTCTCCTTCTTCTACTTCTTCTGATTCACCCTCCAGACTTCACCTTCTCCTTCTCCTTCTTCTACTTCTTCTGATTCACCCTCCAGACTTCACCTTCTCCTTCTCCTTCTTCTACTTCTTCTGCTTCTCCCTCCAGACTTCACCTTCTCCTTCTCCTTCTTCTGCTTCTTCTGATTCACCCTCCAGACTTCACCTTCTCCTTCTCTTTCTTCTGCTTCTTCTGATTCACCCTCCAGACTTCACCTTCTCCTTCTCCTTCTTCTGATTCTTCTGATTCACCCTCCAGACTTCACCTTCTCCTTCTCCTTCTTCTGCTTCTTCTGATTCACCCTCCTGACTTCACCTTCTCCTTCTCCTTCTACTTCTTCTGATTCACCCTCCTGACTTCACCTTCTCCTTCTCCTTCTTCTACTTCTTCTGCTTCACCCTCCAGACTTCACCTTCTCCTTCTCCTTCTTCTACTTCTTCTGATTCACCCTCCAGACTTCACCTTCTCCTTCTCCTTCTTTTGCTTCTTCTGCTTCACACTCCAGACTTCACCTTCTCCTTCTCCTTCTTCTGCTTCTTCTGATTCACCCTCCTTACTTCACCTTCTCCTTCTCCTTCTTCTGCTTCTTCTGATTCGCCCTCCTGACTTCACCTTCTCCTTCTCCTTATTCTGCTTCTTCTGTTTCACCCTCCAGACTTCACCTTCTCCTTCTCCTTCTTCTGCTTCTTCTGATTCACCCTCCAGACTTCACCTTCTCCTTCTCCTTCTTCTGCTTCTTCTGATTCACCCTCCAGACTTCACCTTCTCCTTCTCCTTCTTCTGCTTCTTCTGATTCACCCTCCAGACATCACCTTCTCCTTCTCCTTATTCTGCTTCTTCTGAATCACCCTCCAGACTTCACCTTCTCCTTCTCCTTCTTCTGCTTCTTCTGATTCACCCTCCAGACTTCACCTTCTCCTTCTCCTTCGTCTACTTCTTCTGATTCACCCTCCAGACTACACCTTCTCCTTCTCCTTCTTCTACTTCTTCTGATTCACCCTCCAGACTTCACCTTCTCCTTCTCCTTCTTCTGTTTCTTCTGATTCACCCTCCAGACTTCACCTTCTCCTTCTCCTTCTTCTACTTCTTCTGATTCACCCTCCAGACTTCACCTTCTCCTTCTCCTTCTTCTACTTCGTCTGATTCACCCTCCAGACTTCACCTTCTCCTTCTCCTTCTTCTACTTCTTCTGCTTCTCCCTCCAGACTTCACCTTCTCCTTCTCCTTCTTCTGCTTCTTCTGATTCACCCTCCTGACTTCACCTTCTCCTTCTCCTTCTTCTGCTTCTTCTGCTTCACCCTCCTGACTTCACCTTCTCCTTCTCCTTCTTCTACTTCTTCTGATTCACCCTCCAGACTTCACCTTCTCCTTCTCCTTCTTCTGCTTCCTCTGCTTCACCCTCCAGACTTCACCTTCTCCTTCTCCTTCTTCTGCTTCTTCTGCTTCGCCCTCCAGACATCACCTTCTCCTTCTCCTTCTTCTGCTTCTTCTGCTTCACCCTCCAGACTTCACCTTCTCCTTCTCCTTCTTCTGCTTCTTCTGCTTCACTCTCCTGACTTCACCTTCTCCTTCTCCTTCTTCTACTTCTTCTGATTCACCCTCCACACTTCACCTTCTCCTTCTCCTTCTTCTGCTCTTCTGCTTCTCCCTCCAGACTTCACCTTCTCCTTCTCCTTCTTCTGCTTCTTCTGCTGCGCCCTCCAGACTTCACCTTCTCCTTCTCCTTCTTCTGCTTCTTCTGCTTCACCCTCCTGACTTCACCTTCTCCTTCTCCTTCTTCTACTTCTTCTGTTTCACCCCCCTGACTTCACCTGCTCCTTCTCCTTCTTCTGCTTCTTCTGATTCACCCTCCTAACTTTACCTTCTCCTTCTCCTTCTTCTGCTTCTTCTGATTCACCCTCCTGACTTCACCTTCTCCTTCTCCTTCTTCTGCTTCTTCGAATTCACCCTCCAGACTTCACCTTCTCCTTCTCCTTCTTCTGCTTCTTCTGATTCACCCTCCAGACTTCACCTTCTCCTTCTCCTTCTTCTGCTTCTTCTGATTGACCCTCCACACCTCACCTTCTCCTTCTCCTTCTTCTACTTCTTCTGATTCACCCTCCAGACTTCATCTTCTCCTTCTCCTTCTTCTGCTTCTTCTGATTCACCCTCCAGACTTCACCTTCTCCTTCTCCTTCTTCTGCTTCTTCTGATTCACCCTCCAGACTTCACCTTCTCCTTCTCCTTCTTCTACTTCTTCTGATTCACCCTCCTGACTTCACCTTCTCCTTCTTCTGCTTCTTCTGCTTCACCCTCCAGACTTCACCTTCTCCTGCTCCTTCTTCTGCTTCACCCTCCAGACTTCACCTTCTCCTTCTCCTTCTTCTGCTTCTTCTGCTTCACCCTCCTGACTTCACCTTCTCCTTCTCCTTCTTCTACTTCTTCTGATTCACCCTCCAGACTTCACCTTCTCCTTCTCCTTCTTCTGCTTCTTCTGCTTCACCCTCCAGACTTCACCTTCTCCTTCTCCTTCTTCTGCTTCTTCTGCTTCACTCTCCTGACTTCACCTTCTCCTTCTCCTTCTTCTACTTCTTCTGATTCACCCTCCAGACTTCACCTTCTCCTTCTCCTTCTTCTGCTTCTTCTGCTTCACCCTCCAGACTTCAGCTTCTCCTTCTCCTTCTTCTGCTTCTTCTGATTCACCCTCCAGACTTCACCTTCTCCTTCTCCTTCTTCTGCTTCTTCTGATTCACCCTCCAGACTTCACCTTCTCCTTCTCCTTCTTCTACTTCTTCTGATTCACCCTCCAGACTTCACCTTCTCCTTCTCCTTCTTCTGCTTCTTCTGGTTCACCCTCCAGACTTCACCTTCTCCTTCTCCTTCGTCTACTTCTTCTGATTCACCCTCCAGACTACACCTTCTCCTTCTCCTTCTTCTACTTCTTCTGATTCACCCTCCAGACTTCACCTTCTCCTTCTCCTTCTTCTGTTTCTTCTGATTCACCCTCCAGACTTCACCTTCTCCTTCTCCTTCTTCTACTTCTTCTGATTCACCCTCCAGACTTCACCTTCTCCTTCTCCTTCTTCTACTTCTTCTGATTCACCCTCCAGACTTCACCTTCTCCTTCTCCTTCTTCTACTTCTTCTGATTCACCCTCCAGACTTCACCTTCTCCTTCTCCTTCTTCTACTTCTTCTGATTCACCCTCCAGACTTCACCTTCTCCTTCTCCTTCTTCTGCTTCTTCTGGTTCACCCTCCAGACTTCACCTTCTCCTTCTCCTTCGTCTACTTCTTCTGATTCACCCTCCAGACTACACCTTCTCCTTCTCCTTCTTCTGCTTCTTCTGATTCACCCTCCAGACTTCACCTTCTCCTTCTCTTTCTTCTGCTTCTTCTGATTCACCCTCCAGACTTCACCTTCTCCTTCTCCTTCTTCTGATTCTTCTGATTCACCCTCCAGACTTCACCTTCTCCTTCTCCTTCTTCTGCTTCTTCTGATTCACCCTCCTGACTTCACCTTCTCCTTCTCCTTCTTCTACTTCTTCTGATTCACCCTCCTGACTTCACCTTCTCCTTCTCCTTCTTCTACTTCTTCTGCTTCACCCTCCAGACTTCACCTTCTCCTTCTCCTTCTTCTACTTCTTCTGATTCACCCTCCAGACTTCACCTTCTCCTTCTCCTTCTTTTGCTTCTTCTGCTTCACACTCCAGACTTCACCTTCTCCTTCTCCTTCTTCTGCTTCTTCTGATTCACCCTCCTTACTTCACCTTCTCCTTCTCCTTCTTCTGCTTCTTCTGATTCACCCTCCTGACTTCACCTTCTCCTTCTCCTTATTCTGCTTCTTCTGTTTCACCCTCCAGACTTCACCTTCTCCTTCTCCTTCTTCTGCTTCTTCTGATTCACCCTCCAGACTTCACCTTCTCCTTCTCCTTCTTCTGCTTCTTCTGATTCACCCTCCAGACTACACCTTCTCCTTCTCCTTCTTCTACTTCTTCTGATTCACCCTCCAGACTTCACCTTCTCCTTCTCCTTCTTCTGCTTCTTCTGATTCACCCTCCAGACTTCACCTTCTCCTTCTCCTTCGTCTACTTCTTCTGATTCACCCTCCAGACTACACCTTCTCCTTCTCCTTCTTCTACTTCTTCTGATTCACCCTCCAGACTTCACCTTCTCCTTCTCCTTCTTCTGTTTCTTCTGATTCACCCTCCAGACTTCACCTTCTCCTTCTCCTTCTTCCACTTCTTCTGATTCACCCTCCAGACTTCACCTTCTCCTTCTCCTTCTTCTACTTCTTCTGATTCACCCTCCAGACTTCACCTTCTCCTTCTCCTTCTTCTACTTCTTCTGCTTCTCACTCCAGACTTCACCTTCTCCTTCTCCTTCTTCTGCTTCTTCTGATTCACCCTCCAGACTTCACCTTCTCCTTCTCCTTCTTCTACTTCTTCTGATTCACCCTCCAGACTTCACCTTCTACTTCTCCTTCTTCTACTTCTTCTGATTCACCCTCCAGACTTCACCTTCTCCTTCTCCTTCTTCTACTTCTTCCGATTCACCCTCCTGACTTCACCTTCTCCTTCTCCTACTTCTGCTTCTTCTGCTTCACCCTTCTGACTTCACCTTCTCCTTCTCCTTCTTCTACTTCTTCTGATTCACCCTCCAGACTTCACCTTCTACTTCTCCTTCTTCTGATTCTTCTGATTCACCCTCCAGACTTCACCTTCTCCTTCTCCTTCTTCTGCTTCTTCTGATTCACCCTCCTGACTTCACCTTCTCCTTCTTCTTCTTCTACTTCTTCTGATTCACACTCCTGAATTCACCTTCTCCTTCTCATTCTTCTACTTCTTCTGCTTCACCCTCCAGACTTCACCTTCTCCTTCTCCTTCTTCTACTTCTTCTGATTCACCCTCCAGACTTCATCTTCTCCTTCTCCTTCTTCTGCTTCTTCTGATTCACCCTCCAGACTTCACCTTCTCCTTCTCCTTATTCTGCTTCTTCTGATTCACCCTCCAGACTTCACCTTCTCCTTCTCCTTCTTCTACTTCTTCTGATTCACCCTCCTGACTTCACCTTCTCCTTCTCCTTCTTCTACTTCTTCTGCTTCACCCTCCAGACTTCACCTTCTCCTTCTCCTTCTTCTACTTCTTCTGATTCACCCTCCAGACTTCACCTTCTCCTTCTCCTTCTTCTGATTCTTCTGATTCACCCTCCAGACTTCACCTTCTCCTTCTCCTTATTCTACTTCTTCTGATTCACCCTCCAGACTTGACCTTCTCCTTCTCCTTCTTCTACTTCTTCTGATTCACCCTCCAGACTTCACCTTCTTCTTCTCCTTCTTCTGCTTCTTCTGCTTCACCGTCCTGACTTCACCTTCTCCTTCTCCTTCTTCTACTTCTTCTGCTTCATCCCCCTGACATCACCTGCTCCTTCTCCTTCTTCTGCTTCTTCTGATTCACCCTCCTAACTTCACCTTCTCCTTCTCCTTCTTCTGCTTCTACTGATTCACCCTCCTGACTTCACCTTCTCCTTCTCCTTCTTCTGCTTCTTCTGATTCACCCTCCAGACTTCACCTTCTCCTTCTCCTTCTTCTGCTTCTTCTGATTCACCCTCCAGACTTCACCTTCTCCTTCTCCTTCTTCTGCTTCTTCTGATTCACCCTCCAGACCTCACCTTCTCCTTCTCCTTCTTCTACTTCTTCTGATTCACCATCCAGACTTCATCTTCTACTTCTCCTTCTTCTGCTTCTTCTGATTCACCCTCCAGACTTCACCTTCTCCTTCTCCTTCTTCTGCTTCTTCTGATTCACCCTCCAGACTTCACCTTCTCCTTCTCCTTCTTCTACTTCTTCTGATTCACCCTCCAGACTTCACCTTCTCCTTCTCCTTCTTCTACTTCTTCTGATTCACCCTCCAGTCTTCACCTTCTCCTTCTCCTTCTTCTGTTTCTTCTGCTTCACCCTCCAGACTTCACCTTCTCCTTCTCTTTCTTCTGCTTCTTCTGATTCACCCTCCAGACTTCACCTTCTCCTTCTCCTTCTTCTGATTCTTCTGATTCACCCTCCAGACTTCACCTTCTCCTTCTCCTTCTTCTGCTTCTCCTGATTCACCCTCCTGACTTCACCTTCTCCTTCTCCTTCTTCTACTTCTTCTGATTCACCCTCCTGACTTCACCTTCTCCTTCTCCTTATTCTACTTCTTCTGCTTCACCCTCCAGACTTCACCTTCTCCTTCTCCTTCTTCTACTTCTTCTGATTCACCCTTCAGACTTCACCTTCTCCTTCTCCTTCTTCTGCTTCTTCTGATTCACCCTCCAGACTTCACCTTCTCCTTCTCCTTATTCTGCTTCTTCTGATTCACCCTCCAGACTTCACCTTCTCCTTCTCCTTCTTCTGCTTCTTCTGATTCACCCTCCAGACTTCACCTTCTCCTTCTCCTTCTTCTGATTCTTCTGATTCACCCTCCAGACTTCACCTTCTCCTTCTCCTTCTTCTACTTCTCCTGATTCACCCTCCAGACTTCACCTTCTCCTTCTCTTTCTTCTGCTTCTTCTGATTCACCCTCCAGACTTCACCTTCTCCTTCTCCTTCTTCTGATTCTTCTGATTCACCCTCCAGACTTCACCTTCTCCTTCTCCTTCTTCTGCTTCTTCTGATTCACCCTCCAGACTTCACCTTCTCCTTCTCCTTCTTCTGATTCTTCTGATTCACCCTCCAGACTTCACCTTCTCCTTCTCCTTCTTCTGCTTCTTCTGATTCACCCTCCAGACTTCACCTTCTCCTTCTCCTTCTTCTACTTCTTCTGATTCACCCTCCAGACTTCACCTTCTCCTTCTCCTTCTTCTACTTCTTCTGATTCACCCTCCAGTCTTCACCTTCTCCTTCTCCTTCTTCTGTTTCTTCTGCTTCACCCTCCAGACTTCACCTTCTCCTTCTCTTTCTTCTGCTTCTTCTGATTCACCCTCCAGACTTCACCTTCTCCTTCTCCTTCTTCTGATTCTTCTGATTCACCCTCCAGACTTCACCTTCTCCTTCTCCTTCTTCTGCTTCTCCTGATTCACCCTCCTGACTTCACCTTCTCCTTCTCCTTCTTCTACTTCTTCTGATTCACCCTCCTGACTTCACCTTCTCCTTCTCCTTCTTCTACTTCTTCTGCTTCACCCTCCAGACTTCACCTTCTCCTTCTCCATCTTCTACTTCTTCTGATTCACCCTTCAGACTTCACCTTCACCTTCTTCTGCTTCTTCTGATTCACCCTCCAGACTTCACCTTCTCCTTCTCCTTATTCTGCTTCTTCTGATTCACCCTCCAGACTTCACCTTCTCCTTCTCCTTCTTCTGCTTCTTCTGATTCACCCTCCAGACTTCACCTTCTCCTTCTCCTTCTTCTACTTCTTCTGATTCACCCTCCAGACTTCACCTTCTCCTTCTCTTTCTTCTGCTTCTTCTGTTTCACCCTCCAGACTTCACCTTCTCCTTCTCCTTCTTCTGATTCTTCTGATTCACCCTCCAGACTTCACCTTCTCCTTCTCCTTCTTCTACTTCTTCTGATTCACCCTCCAGTCTTCACCTTCTCCTTCTCCTTCTTCTGTTTCTTCTGCTTCACCCTCCAGACTTCACCTTCTCCTTCTCTTTCTTCTGCTTCTTCTGATTCACCCTCCAGACTTCACCTTCTCCTTCTCCTTCTTCTGATTCTTCTGATTCACCCTCCAGACTTCACCTTCTCCTTCTCCTTCTTCTGCTTCTCCTGATTCACCCTCCTGACTTCACCTTCTCCTTCTCCTTCTTCTACTTCTTCTGATTCACCCTCCTGACTTCACCTTCTCCTTCTCCTTATTCTACTTCTTCTGCTTCACCCTCCAGACTTCACCTTCTCCTTCTCCTTCTTCTACTTCTTCTGATTCACCCTTCAGACTTCACCTTCTCCTTCTCCTTCTTCTGCTTCTTCTGATTCACCCTCCAGACTTCACCTTCTCCTTCTCCTTATTCTGCTTCTTCTGATTCACCCTCCAGACTTCACCTTCTCCTTCTCCTTCTTCTGCTTCTTCTGATTCACCCTCCAGACTTCACCTTCTCCTTCTCCTTCTTCTGATTCTTCTGATTCACCCTCCAGACTTCACCTTCTCCTTCTCCTTCTTCTACTTCTTCTGATTCACCCTCCAGACTTCACCTTCTCCTTCTCTTTCTTCTGCTTCTTCTGTTTCACCCTCCAGACTTCACCTTCTCCTTCTCCTTCTTCTGATTCTTCTGATTCACCCTCCAGACTTCACCTTCTCCTTCTCCTTCTTCTGCTTCTTCTGATTCACCCTCCAGACTTCACCTTCTCCTTCTCCTTCTTCTGATTCTTCTGATTCACCCTCCAGACTTCACCTTCTCCTTCTCCTTCTTCTGCTTCTTCTGATTCACCCTCCTGACTTCACCTTCTCCTTCTCCTTCTTCTACTTCTTCTGATTCACCCTCCTGACTTCACCTTCTCCTTCTCCTTCTTCTACTTCTTCTGCTTCACCCTCCAGACTTCACCTTCTCCTTCTCCTTCTTCTACTTCTTCTGATTCACCCTCCAGACTTCACCTTCACCTTCTCCTTCTTTTGCTTCTTCTGCTTCACACTCCAGACTTCACCTTCTCCTTCTCCTTCTTCTGCTTCTTCTGATTCACCCTCCAGACCTCACCTTCTCCTTCTCCTTCTTCTACTTCTTCTGATTCACCCTCCAGACTTCATCTTCTACTTCTCCTTCTTCTGCTTCTTCTGATTCACCCTCCAGACTTCACCTTCTCCTTCTCCTTCTTCTGCTTCTTCTGATTCACCCTCCAGACTTCACCTTCTCCTTCTCCTTCTTCTACTTCTTCTGATTCACCCTCCAGACTTCACCTTCTCCTTCTCCTTCTTCTACTTCTTCTGATTCACCCTCCAGTCTTCACCTTCTCCTTCTCCTTCTTCTGTTTCTTCTGCTTCACCCTCCAGACTTCACCTTCTCCTTCTCTTTCTTCTGCTTCTTCTGATTCACCCTCCAGACTTCACCTTCTCCTTCTCCCTCTTCTGATTCTTCTGATTCACCCTCCAGACTTCACCTTCTCCTTCTCCTTCTTCTGCTTCTCCTGATTCACCCTCCTGACTTCACCTTCTCCTTCTCCTTCTTCTACTTCTTCTGATTCACCCTCCTGACTTCACCTTCTCCTTCTCCTTATTCTACTTCTTCTGCTTCACCCTCCAGACTTCACCTTCTCCTTCTCCTTCTTCTACTTCTTCTGATTCACCCTTCAGACTTCACCTTCTCCTTCTCCTTCTTCTGCTTCTTCTGATTCACCCTCCAGACTTCACCTTCTCCTTCTCCTTATTCTGCTTCTTCTGATTCACCCTCCAGACTTCACCTTCTCCTTCTCCTTCTTCTGCTTCTTCTGATTCACCCTCCAGACTTCACCTTCTCCTTCTCCTTCTTCTGATTCTTCTGATTCACCCTCCAGACTTCACCTTCTCCTTCTCCTTCTTCTACTTCTCCTGATTCACCCTCCAGACTTCACCTTCTCCTTCTCTTTCTTCTGCTTCTTCTGATTCACCCTCCAGACTTCACCTTCTCCTTCTCCTTCTTCTGATTCTTCTGATTCACCCTCCAGACTTCACCTTCTCCTTCTCCTTCTTCTGCTTCTTCTGATTCACCCTCCAGACTTCACCTTCTCCTTCTCCTTCTTCTGATTCTTCTGATTCACCCTCCAGACTTCACCTTCTCCTTCTCCTTCTTCTGCTTCTTCTGATTCACCCTCCAGACTTCACCTTCTCCTTCTCCTTCTTCTACTTCTTCTGATTCACCCTCCAGACTTCACCTTCTCCTTCTCCTTCTTCTACTTCTTCTGATTCACCCTCCAGTCTTCACCTTCTCCTTCTCCTTCTTCTGTTTCTTCTGCTTCACCCTCCAGACTTCACCTTCTCCTTCTCTTTCTTCTGCTTCTTCTGATTCACCCTCCAGACTTCACCTTCTCCTTCTCCTTCTTCTGATTCTTCTGATTCACCCTCCAGACTTCACCTTCTCCTTCTCCTTCTTCTGCTTCTCCTGATTCACCCTCCTGACTTCACCTTCTCCTTCTCCTTCTTCTACTTCTTCTGATTCACCCTCCTGACTTCACCTTCTCCTTCTCCTTCTTCTACTTCTTCTGCTTCACCCTCCAGACTTCACCTTCTCCTTCTCCATCTTCTACTTCTTCTGATTCACCCTTCAGACTTCACCTTCACCTTCTTCTGCTTCTTCTGATTCACCCTCCAGACTTCACCTTCTCCTTCTCCTTATTCTGCTTCTTCTGTTTCACCCTCCAGACTTCACCTTCTCCTTCTCCTTCTTCTGATTCTTCTGATTCACCCTCCAGACTTCACCTTCTCCTTCTCCTTCTTCTGCTTCTTCTGATTCACCCTCCAGACTTCACCTTCTCCTTCTCCTTCTTCTGATTCTTCTGATTCACCCTCCAGACTTCACCTTCTCCTTCTCCTTCTTCTGCTTCTTCTGATTCACCCTCCTGACTTCACCTTCTCCTTCTCCTTCTTCTACTTCTTCTGATTCACCCTCCTGACTTCACCTTCTCCTTCTCCTTCTTCTACTTCTTCTGCTTCACCCTCCAGACTTCACCTTCTCCTTCTCCTTCTTCTACTTCTTCTGATTCACCCTCCAGACTTCACCTTCACCTTCTCCTTCTTTTGCTTCTTCTGCTTCACACTCCAGACTTCACCTTCTCCTTCTCCTTCTTCTGCTTCTTCTGATTCACCCTCCAGACCTCACCTTCTCCTTCTCCTTCTTCTACTTCTTCTGATTCACCCTCCAGACTTCATCTTCTACTTCTCCTTCTTCTGCTTCTTCTGATTCACCCTCCAGACTTCACCTTCTCCTTCTCCTTCTTCTGCTTCTTCTGATTCACCCTCCAGACTTCACCTTCTCCTTCTCCTTCTTCTACTTCTTCTGATTCACCCTCCAGACTTCACCTTCTCCTTCTCCTTCTTCTACTTCTTCTGATTCACCCTCCAGTCTTCACCTTCTCCTTCTCCTTCTTCTGTTTCTTCTGCTTCACCCTCCAGACTTCACCTTCTCCTTCTCTTTCTTCTGCTTCTTCTGATTCACCCTCCAGACTTCACCTTCTCCTTCTCCCTCTTCTGATTCTTCTGATTCACCCTCCAGACTTCACCTTCTCCTTCTCCTTCTTCTGCTTCTCCTGATTCACCCTCCTGACTTCACCTTCTCCTTCTCCTTCTTCTACTTCTTCTGATTCACCCTCCTGACTTCACCTTCTCCTTCTCCTTATTCTACTTCTTCTGCTTCACCCTCCAGACTTCACCTTCTCCTTCTCCTTCTTCTACTTCTTCTGATTCACCCTTCAGACTTCACCTTCTCCTTCTCCTTCTTCTGCTTCTTCTGATTCACCCTCCAGACTTCACCTTCTCCTTCTCCTTATTCTGCTTCTTCTGATTCACCCTCCAGACTTCACCTTCTCCTTCTCCTTCTTCTGCTTCTTCTGATTCACCCTCCAGACTTCACCTTCTCCTTCTCCTTCTTCTGATTCTTCTGATTCACCCTCCAGACTTCACCTTCTCCTTCTCCTTCTTCTAATTCTCCTGATTCACCCTCCAGACTTCACCTTCTCCTTCTCTTTCTTCTGCTTCTTCTGATTCACCCTCCAGACTTCACCTTCTCCTTCTCCTTCTTCTGATTCTTCTGATTCACCCTCCAGACTTCACCTTCTCCTTCTCCTTCTTCTGCTTCTTCTGATTCACCCTCCAGACTTCACCTTCTCCTTCTCCTTCTTCTGATTCTTCTGATTCACCCTCCAGACTTCACCATCTCCTTCTCCTTCTTCTGCTTCTTCTGATTCACCCTCCAGACTTCACCTTCTCCTTCTCCTTCTTCTACTTCTTCTGATTCACCCTCCAGACTTCACCTTCTCCTTCTCCTTCTTCTACTTCTTCTGATTCACCCTCCAGTCTTCACCTTCTCCTTCTCCTTCTTCTGTTTCTTCTGCTTCACCCTCCAGACTTCACCTTCTCCTTCTCTTTCTTCTGCTTCTTCTGATTCACCCTCCAGACTTCACCTTCTCCTTCTCCTTCTTCTGATTCTTCTGATTCACCCTCCAGACTTCACCTTCTCCTTCTCCTTCTTCTGCTTCTCCTGATTCACCCTCCTGACTTCACCTTCTCCTTCTCCTTCTTCTACTTCTTCTGATTCACCCTCCTGACTTCACCTTCTCCTTCTCCTTCTTCTACTTCTTCTGCTTCACCCTCCAGACTTCACCTTCTCCTTCTCCATCTTCTACTTCTTCTGATTCACCCTTCAGACTTCACCTTCACCTTCTTCTGCTTCTTCTGATTCACCCTCCAGACTTCACCTTCTCCTTCTCCTTATTCTGCTTCTTCTGATTCACCCTCCAGACTTCACCTTCTCCTTCTCCTTCTTCTGCTTCTTCTGATTCACCCTCCAGACTTCACCTTCTCCTTCTCCTTCTTCTACTTCTTCTGATTCACCCTCCAGACTTCACCTTCTCCTTCTCTTTCTTCTGCTTCTTCTGTTTCACCCTCCAGACTTCACCTTCTCCTTCTCCTTCTTCTGATTCTTCTGATTCACCCTCCAGACTTCACCTTCTCCTTCTCCTTCTTCTACTTCTTCTGATTCACCCTCCAGTCTTCACCTTCTCCTTCTCCTTCTTCTGTTTCTTCTGCTTCACCCTCCAGACTTCACCTTCTCCTTCTCTTTCTTCTGCTTCTTCTGATTCACCCTCCAGACTTCACCTTCTCCTTCTCCTTCTTCTGATTCTTCTGATTCACCCTCCAGACTTCACCTTCTCCTTCTCCTTCTTCTGCTTCTCCTGATTCACCCTCCTGACTTCACCTTCTCCTTCTCCTTCTTCTACTTCTTCTGATTCACCCTCCTGACTTCACCTTCTCCTTCTCCTTATTCTACTTCTTCTGCTTCACCCTCCAGACTTCACCTTCTCCTTCTCCTTCTTCTACTTCTTCTGATTCACCCTTCAGACTTCACCTTCTCCTTCTCCTTCTTCTGCTTCTTCTGATTCACCCTCCAGACTTCACCTTCTCCTTCTCCTTATTCTGCTTCTTCTGATTCACCCTCCAGACTTCACCTTCTCCTTCTCCTTCTTCTGCTTCTTCTGATTCACCCTCCAGACTTCACCTTCTCCTTCTCCTTCTTCTGATTCTTCTGATTCACCCTCCAGACTTCACCTTCTCCTTCTCCTTCTTCTACTTCTTCTGCTTCACCCTCCAGACTTCACCTTCTACTTCTCCTTCTTCTACTTCTTCTGATTCACCCTTCAGACTTCACCTTCTCCTTCTCCTTCTTCTGCTTCTTCTGATTCACCCTCCAGACTTCACCTTCTCCTTCTCCTTATTCTGCTTCTTCTGATTCACCCTCCAGACTTCACCTTCTCCTTCTCCTTCTTCTGCTTCTTCTGATTCACCCTCCAGACTTCACCTTCTCCTTCTCCTTCTTCTGATTCTTCTGATTCACCCTCCAGACTTCACCTTCTCCTTCTCCTTCTTCTACTTCTTCTGATTCACCCTCCAGACTTCACCTTCTCCTTCTCTTTCTTCTGCTTCTTCTGTTTCACCCTCCAGACTTCACCTTCTCCTTCTCCTTCTTCTGATTCTTCTGATTCACCCTCCAGACTTCACCTTCTCCTTCTCCTTCTTCTGCTTCTTCTGATTCACCCTCCAGACTTCACCTTCTCCTTCTCCTTCTTCTGATTCTTCTGATTCACCCTCCAGACTTCACCTTCTCCTTCTCCTTCTTCTGCTTCTTCTGATTCACCCTCCTGACTTCACCTTCTCCTTCTCCTTCTTCTACTTCTTCTGATTCACCCTCCTGACTTCACCTTCTCCTTCTCCTTCTTCTACTTCTTCTGCTTCACCCTCCAGACTTCACCTTCTCCTTCTCCTTCTTCTACTTCTTCTGATTCACCCTCCAGACTTCACCTTCACCTTCTCCTTCTTTTGCTTCTTCTGCTTCACACTCCAGACTTCACCTTCTCCTTCTCCTTCTTCTGCTTCTTCTGATTCACCCTCCAGACCTCACCTTCTCCTTCTCCTTCTTCTACTTCTTCTGATTCACCCTCCAGACTTCATCTTCTACTTCTCCTTCTTCTGCTTCTTCTGATTCACCCTCCAGACTTCACCTTCTCCTTCTCCTTCTTCTGCTTCTTCTGATTCACCCTCCAGACTTCACCTTCTCCTTCTCCTTCTTCTACTTCTTCTGATTCACCCTCCAGACTTCACCTTCTCCTTCTCCTTCTTCTACTTCTTCTGATTCACCCTCCAGTCTTCACCTTCTCCTTCTCCTTCTTCTGTTTCTTCTGCTTCACCCTCCAGACTTCACCTTCTCCTTCTCTTTCTTCTGCTTCTTCTGATTCACCCTCCAGACTTCACCTTCTCCTTCTCCCTCTTCTGATTCTTCTGATTCACCCTCCAGACTTCACCTTCTCCTTCTCCTTCTTCTGCTTCTCCTGATTCACCCTCCTGACTTCACCTTCTCCTTCTCCTTCTTCTACTTCTTCTGATTCACCCTCCTGACTTCACCTTCTCCTTCTCCTTATTCTACTTCTTCTGCTTCACCCTCCAGACTTCACCTTCTCCTTCTCCTTCTTCTACTTCTTCTGATTCACCCTTCAGACTTCACCTTCTCCTTCTCCTTCTTCTGCTTCTTCTGATTCACCCTCCAGACTTCACCTTCTCCTTCTCCTTATTCTGCTTCTTCTGATTCACCCTCCAGACTTCACCTTCTCCTTCTCCTTCTTCTGCTTCTTCTGATTCACCCTCCAGACTTCACCTTCTCCTTCTCCTTCTTCTGATTCTTCTGATTCACCCTCCAGACTTCACCTTCTCCTTCTCCTTCTTCTACTTCTCCTGATTCACCCTCCAGACTTCACCTTCTCCTTCTCTTTCTTCTGCTTCTTCTGATTCACCCTCCAGACTTCACCTTCTCCTTCTCCTTCTTCTGATTCTTCTGATTCACCCTCCAGACTTCACCTTCTCCTTCTCCTTCTTCTGCTTCTTCTGATTCACCCTCCAGACTTCACCTTCTCCTTCTCCTTCTTCTGATTCTTCTGATTCACCCTCCAGACTTCACCTTCTCCTTCTCCTTCTTCTGCTTCTTCTGATTCACCCTCCAGACTTCACCTTCTCCTTCTCCTTCTTCTACTTCTTCTGATTCACCCTCCAGACTTCACCTTCTCCTTCTCCTTCTTCTACTTCTTCTGATTCACCCTCCAGTCTTCACCTTCTCCTTCTCCTTCTTCTGTTTCTTCTGCTTCACCCTCCAGACTTCACCTTCTCCTTCTCTTTCTTCTGCTTCTTCTGATTCACCCTCCAGACTTCACCTTCTCCTTCTCCTTCTTCTGATTCTTCTGATTCACCCTCCAGACTTCACCTTCTCCTTCTCCTTCTTCTGCTTCTCCTGATTCACCCTCCTGACTTCACCTTCTCCTTCTCCTTCTTCTACTTCTTCTGATTCACCCTCCTGACTTCACCTTCTCCTTCTCCTTCTTCTACTTCTTCTGCTTCACCCTCCAGACTTCACCTTCTCCTTCTCCATCTTCTACTTCTTCTGATTCACCCTTCAGACTTCACCTTCACCTTCTTCTGCTTCTTCTGATTCACCCTCCAGACTTCACCTTCTCCTTCTCCTTATTCTGCTTCTTCTGATTCACCCTCCAGACTTCACCTTCTCCTTCTCCTTCTTCTGCTTCTTCTGATTCACCCTCCAGACTTCACCTTCTCCTTCTCCTTCTTCTACTTCTTCTGATTCACCCTCCAGACTTCACCTTCTCCTTCTCTTTCTTCTGCTTCTTCTGTTTCACCCTCCAGACTTCACCTTCTCCTTCTCCTTCTTCTGATTCTTCTGATTCACCCTCCAGACTTCACCTTCTCCTTCTCCTTCTTCTACTTCTTCTGATTCACCCTCCAGTCTTCACCTTCTCCTTCTCCTTCTTCTGTTTCTTCTGCTTCACCCTCCAGACTTCACCTTCTCCTTCTCTTTCTTCTGCTTCTTCTGATTCACCCTCCAGACTTCACCTTCTCCTTCTCCTTCTTCTGATTCTTCTGATTCACCCTCCAGACTTCACCTTCTCCTTCTCCTTCTTCTGCTTCTCCTGATTCACCCTCCTGACTTCACCTTCTCCTTCTCCTTCTTCTACTTCTTCTGATTCACCCTCCTGACTTCACCTTCTCCTTCTCCTTATTCTACTTCTTCTGCTTCACCCTCCAGACTTGACCTTCTCCTTCTCCTTCTTCTACTTCTTCTGATTCACCCTTCAGACTTCACCTTCTCCTTCTCCTTCTTCTGCTTCTTCTGATTCACCCTCCAGACTTCACCTTCTCCTTCTCCTTATTCTGCTTCTTCTGATTCACCCTCCAGACTTCACCTTCTCCTTCTCCTTCTTCTGCTTCTTCTGATTCACCCTCCAGACTTCACCTTCTCCTTCTCCTTCTTCTGATTCTTCTGATTCACCCTCCAGACTTCACCTTCTCCTTCTCCTTCTTCTACTTCTCCTGATTCACCCTCCAGACTTCACCTTCTCCTTCTCTTTCTTCTGCTTCTTCTGATTCACCCTGCAGACTTCACCTTCTCCTTCTCCTTCTTCTGATTCTTCTGATTCACCCTCCAGACTTCACCTTCTCCTTCTCCTTCTTCTGCTTCTTCTGATTCACCCTCCAGACTTCACCTTCTCCTTCTCCTTCTTCTGATTCTTCTGATTCACCCTCCAGACTTCACCTTCTCCTTCTCCTTCTTCTGCTTCTTCTGATTCACCCTCCAGACTTCACCTTCTCCTTCTCCTTCTTCTACTTCTTCTGATTCACCCTCCAGACTTCACCTTCTCCTTCTCCTTCTTCTACTTCTTCTGATTCACCCTCCAGTCTTCACCTTCTCCTTCTCCTTCTTCTGTTTCTTCTGCTTCACCCTCCAGACTTCACCTTCTCCTTCTCCTTCTTCTACTTCTTCTGATTCACCCTCCAGTCTTCACCTTCTCCTTCTCCTTCTTCTGTTTCTTCTGCTTCACCCTCCAGACTTCACCTTCTCCTTCTCTTTCTTCTGCTTCTTCTGATTCACCCTCCAGACTTCACCTTCTCCTTCTCCCTCTTCTGATTCTTCTGATTCACCCTCCAGACTTCACCTTCTCCTTCTCCTTCTTCTGCTTCTCCTGATTCACCCTCCTGACTTCACCTTCTCCTTCTCCTTCTTCTACTTCTTCTGATTCACCCTCCTGACTTCACCTTCTCCTTCTCCTTATTCTACTTCTTCTGCTTCACCCTCCAGACTTCACCTTCTCCTTCTCCTTCTTCTACTTCTTCTGATTCACCCTTCAGACTTCACCTTCTCCTTCTCCTTCTTCTGCTTCTTCTGATTCACCCTCCAGACTTCACCTTCTCCTTCTCCTTATTCTGCTTCTTCTGATTCACCCTCCAGACTTCACCTTCTCCTTCTCCTTCTTCTGCTTCTTCTGATTCACCCTCCAGACTTCACCTTCTCCTTCTCCTTCTTCTGATTCTTCTGATTCACCCTCCAGACTTCACCTTCTCCTTCTCCTTCTTCTACTTCTCCTGATTCACCCTCCAGACTTCACCTTCTCCTTCTCTTTCTTCTGCTTCTTCTGATTCACCCTCCAGACTTCACCTTCTCCTTCTCCTTCTTCTGATTCTTCTGATTCACCCTCCAGACTTCACCTTCTCCTTCTCCTTCTTCTGCTTCTTCTGATTCACCCTCCAGACTTCACCTTCTCCTTCTCCTTCTTCTGATTCTTCTGATTCACCCTCCAGACTTCACCTTCTCCTTCTCCTTCTTCTGCTTCTTCTGATTCACCCTCCAGACTTCACCTTCTCCTTCTCCTTCTTCTACTTCTTCTGATTCACCCTCCAGACTTCACCTTCTCCTTCTCCTTCTTCTACTTCTTCTGATTCACCCTCCAGTCTTCACCTTCTCCTTCTCCTTCTTCTGTTTCTTCTGCTTCACCCTCCAGACTTCACCTTCTCCTTCTCTTTCTTCTGCTTCTTCTGATTCACCCTCCAGACTTCACCTTCTCCTTCTCCTTCTTCTGATTCTTCTGATTCACCCTCCAGACTTCACCTTCTCCTTCTCCTTCTTCTGCTTCTCCTGATTCACCCTCCTGACTTCACCTTCTCCTTCTCCTTCTTCTACTTCTTCTGATTCACCCTCCTGACTTCACCTTCTCCTTCTCCTTCTTCTACTTCTTCTGCTTCACCCTCCAGACTTCACCTTCTCCTTCTCCATCTTCTACTTCTTCTGATTCACCCTTCAGACTTCACCTTCACCTTCTTCTGCTTCTTCTGATTCACCCTCCAGACTTCACCTTCTCCTTCTCCTTATTCTGCTTCTTCTGATTCACCCTCCAGACTTCACCTTCTCCTTCTCCTTCTTCTGCTTCTTCTGATTCACCCTCCAGACTTCACCTTCTCCTTCTCCTTCTTCTACTTCTTCTGATTCACCCTCCAGACTTCACCTTCTCCTTCTCTTTCTTCTGCTTCTTCTGTTTCACCCTCCAGACTTCACCTTCTCCTTCTCCTTCTTCTGATTCTTCTGATTCACCCTCCAGACTTCACCTTCTCCTTCTCCTTCTTCTACTTCTTCTGATTCACCCTCCAGTCTTCACCTTCTCCTTCTCCTTCTTCTGTTTCTTCTGCTTCACCCTCCAGACTTCACCTTCTCCTTCTCTTTCTTCTGCTTCTTCTGATTCACCCTCCAGACTTCACCTTCTCCTTCTCCTTCTTCTGATTCTTCTGATTCACCCTCCAGACTTCACCTTCTCCTTCTCCTTCTTCTGCTTCTCCTGATTCACCCTCCTGACTTCACCTTCTCCTTCTCCTTCTTCTACTTCTTCTGATTCACCCTCCTGACTTCACCTTCTCCTTCTCCTTATTCTACTTCTTCTGCTTCACCCTCCAGACTTGACCTTCTCCTTCTCCTTCTTCTACTTCTTCTGATTCACCCTTCAGACTTCACCTTCTCCTTCTCCTTCTTCTGCTTCTTCTGATTCACCCTCCAGACTTCACCTTCTCCTTCTCCTTATTCTGCTTCTTCTGATTCACCCTCCAGACTTCACCTTCTCCTTCTCCTTCTTCTGCTTCTTCTGATTCACCCTCCAGACTTCACCTTCTCCTTCTCCTTCTTCTGATTCTTCTGATTCACCCTCCAGACTTCACCTTCTCCTTCTCCTTCTTCTACTTCTCCTGATTCACCCTCCAGACTTCACCTTCTCCTTCTCTTTCTTCTGCTTCTTCTGATTCACCCTCCAGACTTCACCTTCTCCTTCTCCTTCTTCTGATTCTTCTGATTCACCCTCCAGACTTCACCTTCTCCTTCTCCTTCTTCTGCTTCTTCTGATTCACCCTCCAGACTTCACCTTCTCCTTCTCCTTCTTCTGATTCTTCTGATTCACCCTCCAGACTTCACCTTCTCCTTCTCCTTCTTCTGCTTCTTCTGATTCACCCTCCAGACTTCACCTTCTCCTTCTCCTTCTTCTACTTCTTCTGATTCACCCTCCAGACTTCACCTTCTCCTTCTCCTTCTTCTACTTCTTCTGATTCACCCTCCAGTCTTCACCTTCTCCTTCTCCTTCTTCTGTTTCTTCTGCTTCACCCTCCAGACTTCACCTTCTCCTTCTCTTTCTTCTGCTTCTTCTGATTCACCCTCCAGACTTCACCTTCTCCTTCTCCTTCTTCTGATTCTTCTGATTCACCCTCCAGACTTCACCTTCTCCTTCTCCTTCTTCTGCTTCTCCTGATTCACCCTCCTGACTTCACCTTCTCCTTCTCCTTCTTCTACTTCTTCTGATTCACCCTCCTGACTTCACCTTCTCCTTCTCCTTCTTCTACTTCTTCTGCTTCACCCTCCAGACTTCACCTTCTCCTTCTCCTTCTTCTACTTCTTCTGATTCACCCTTCAGACTTCACCTTCTCCTTCTTCTGCTTCTTCTGATTCACCCTCCAGACTTCACCTTCTCCTTCTCCTTATTCTGCTTCTTCTGATTCACCCTCCAGACTTCACCTTCTCCTTCTCCTTCTTCTGCTTCTTCTGATTCACCCTCCAGACTTCACCTTCTCCTTCTCCTTCTTCTACTTCTTCTGATTCACCCTCCAGACTTCACCTTCTCCTTCTCTTTCTTCTGCTTCTTCTGTTTCACCCTCCAGACTTCACCTTCTCCTTCTCCTTCTTCTGATTCTTCTGATTCACCCTCCAGACTTCACCTTCTCCTTCTCCTTCTTCTGCTTCTTCTGATTCACCCTCCAGACTTCACCTTCTCCTTCTCCTTCTTCTGATTCTTCTGATTCACCCTCCAGACTTCACCTTCTCCTTCTCCTTCTTCTGCTTCTTCTGATTCACCCTCCTGACTTCACCTTCTCCTTCTCCTTCTTCTACTTCTTCTGATTCACCCTCCTGACTTCACCTTCTCCTTCTCCTTCTTCTACTTCTTCTGCTTCACCCTCCAGACTTCACCTTCTCCTTCTCCTTCTTCTACTTCTTCTGATTCACCCTCCAGACTTCACCTTCACCTTCTCCTTCTTTTGCTTCTTCTGCTTCACACTCCAGACTTCACCTTCTCCTTCTCCTTCTTCTGCTTCTTCTGATTCACCCTCCTTACTTCACCTTCTCCTTCTCCTTCTTCTGCTTCTTCTGATTCACCCTCCTGACTTCACCTTCTCCTTCTCCTTATTCTGCTTCTTCTGTTTCACCCTCCAGACTTCACCTTCTCCTTCTCCTTCTTCTGCTTCTTCTGATTCACCCTCCAGACTTCACCTTCTCCTTCTCCTTCTTCTGCTTCTTCTGATTCACCCTCCAGACTTCACCTTCTCCTTCTCCTTCTTCTACTTGTTCTGATTCACCCTCCAGACTTCACCTTCTCCTTCTCCTTCTTCTGCTTCTTCTGGTTCACCCTCCAGACTTCACCTTCTCCTTCTCCTTCGTCTACTTCTTCTGATTCACCCTCCAGACTACACCTTCTCCTTCTCCTTCTTCTACTTCTTCTGATTCACCCTCCAGACTTCACCTTCTCCTTCTCCTTCTTCTGTTTCTTCTGATTCACCCTCCAGACTTCACCTTGTCCTTCTCCTTCTTCTACTTCTTCTGATTCACCCTCCAGACTTCACCTTCTCCTTCTCCTTCTTCTACTTCTTCTGATTCACCCTCCAGACTTCACCTTCTCCTTCTCCTTCTTCTACTTCTTCTGCTTCTCCCTCCAGACTTCACCTTCTCCTTCTCCTTCTTCTGCTTCTTCTGATTCACCCTCCAGACTTCACCTTCTCCTTCTCTTTCTTCTGCTTCTTCTGATTCACCCTCCAGACTTCACCTTCTCCTTCTCCTTCTTCTGATTCGTCTGATTCACCCTCCAGACTTCACCTTCTCCTTCTCCTTCTTCTGCTTCTTCTGATTCACCCTCCTGACTTCACCTTCTCCTTCTCCTTCTACTTCTTCTGATTCACCCTCCTGACTTCACCTTCTCCTTCTCCTTCTTCTACTTCTTCTGCTTCACCCTCCAGACTTCACCTTCTCCTTCTCCTTCTTCTACTTCTTCTGATTCACCCTCCAGACTTCACCTTCTCCTTCTCCTTCTTTTGCTTCTTCTGCTTCACACTCCAGACTTCACCTTCTCCTTCTCCTTCTTCTGCTTCTTCTGATTCACCCTCCTTACTTCACCTTCTCCTTCTCCTTCTTTTGCTTCTTCTGATTCACCCTCCTGACTTCACCTTCTCCTTCTCCTTATTCTGCTTCTTCTGTTTCACCCTCCAGACTTCACCTTCTCCTTCTCCTTCTTCTGCTTCTTCTGATTCACCCTCCAGACTTCACCTTCTCCTTCTCCTTCTTCTGCTTCTTCTGATTCACCCTCCAGACTTCACCTTCTCCTTCTCCTTCTTCTGCTTCTTCTGATTCACCCTCCAGACATCACCTTCTCCTTCTCCTTATTCTGCTTCTTCTGAATCACCCTCCAGACTTCACCTTCTCCTTCTCCTTCTTCTGCTTCTTCTGATTCACCCTCCAGACTTCACCTTCTCCTTCTCCTTCGTCTACTTCTTCTGATTCACCCTCCAGACTACACCTTCTCCTTCTCCTTCTTCTACTTCTTCTGATTCACCCTCCAGACTTCACCTTCTCCTTCTCCTTCTTCTGTTTCTTCTGATTCACCCTCCAGACTTCACCTTCTCCTTCTCCTTCTTCTACTTCTTCTGATTCACTCTCCAGACTTCACCTTCTCCTTCTCCTTCTTCTACTTCGTCTGATTCACCCTCCAGACTTCACCTTCTCCTTCTCCTTCTTCTACTTCTTCTGCTTCTCCCTCCAGACTTCACCTTCTCCTTCTCCTTCTTCTGCTTCTTCTGATTCACCCTCCTGACTTCACCTTCTCCTTCTCCTTCTTCTGCTTCTTCTGCTTCACCCTCCTGACTTCACCTTCTCCTTCTCCTTCTTCTACTTCTTCTGATTCACCCTCCAGACTTCACCTTCTCCTTCTCCTTCTTCTGCTTCCTCTGCTTCACCCTCCAGACTTCACCTTCTCCTTCTCCTTCTTCTGCTTCTTCTGCTTCGCCCTCCAGACATCACCTTCTCCTTCTCCTTCTTCTGCTTCTTCTGCTTCACCCTCCAGACTTCACCTTCTCCTTCTCCTTCTTCTGCTTCTTCTGCTTCACTCTCCTGACTTCACCTTCTCCTTCTCCTTCTTCTACTTCTTCTGATTCACCCTCCACACTTCACCTTCTCCTTCTCCTTCTTCTGCTCTTCTGCTTCTCCCTCCAGACTTCACCTTCTCCTTCTCCTTCTTCTGCTTCTTCTGCTGCGCCCTCCAGACTTCACCTTCTCCTTCTCCTTCTTCTGCTTCTTCTGCTTCACCCTCCTGACTTCACCTTCTCCTTCTCCTTCTTCTACTTCTTCTGTTTCACCCCCCTGACTTCACCTGCTCCTTCTCCTTCTTCTGCTTCTTCTGATTCACCCTCCTAACTTTACCTTCTCCTTCTCCTTCTTCTGCTTCTTCTGATTCACCCTCCTGACTTCACCTTCTCCTTCTCCTGCTTCTGCTTCTTCGAATTCACCCTCCAGACTTCACCTTCTCCTTCTCCTTCTTCTGCTTCTTCTGATTCACCCTCCAGACTTCACCTTCTCCTTCTCCTTCTTCTGCTTCTTCTGATTGACCCTCCAGACCTCACCTTCTCCTTCTCCTTCTTCTACTTCTTCTGATTCACCCTCCAGACTTCATCTTCTCCTTCTCCTTCTTCTGCTTCTTCTGATTCACCCTCCAGACTTCACCTTCTCCTTCTCCTTCTTCTGCTTCTTCTGATTCACCCTCCAGACTTCACCTTCTCCTTCTCCTTCTTCTACTTCTTCTGATTCACCCTCCTGACTTCACCTTCTCCTTCTTCTGCTTCTTCTGCTTCACCCTCCAGACTTCACCTTCTCCTGCTCCTTCTTCTGCTTCTTCTGCTTCACCCTCCAGACTTCACCTTCTCCTTCTCCTTCTTCTGCTTCTTCTGCTTCACCCTCCTGACTTCACCTTCTCCTTCTCCTTCTTCTACTTCTTCTGATTCACCCTCCAGACTTCACCTTCTCCTTCTCCTTCTTCTGCTTCTTCTGCTTCACCCTCCAGACTTCACCTTCTCCTTCTCCTTCTTCTGCTTCTTCTGCTTCGCCCTCCAGACTTCACCTTCTCCTTCTCCATCGTCTGCTTCTTCTGCTTCACTCTCCTGACTTCACCTTCTCCTTCTCCTTCTTCTACTTCTTCTGATTCACCCTCCAGACTTCACCTTCTCCTTCTCCTTCTTCTGCTTCTTCTGCTTCACCCTCCAGACTTCAGCTTCTCCTTCTCCTTCTTCTGCTTCTTCTGATTCACCCTCCAGACTTCACCTTCTCCTTCTCCTTCTTCTGCTTCTTCTGATTCACCCTCCAGACTTCACCTTCTCCTTCTCCTTCTTCTACTTCTTCTGATTCACCCTCCAGACTTCACCTTCTCCTTCTCCTTCTTCTGCTTCTTCTGGTTCACCCTCCAGACTTCACCTTCTCCTTCTCCTTCGTCTACTTCTTCTGATTCACCCTCCAGACTACACCTTCTCCTTCTCCTTCTTCTACTTCTTCTGATTCACCCTCCAGACTTCACCTTCTCCTTCTCCTTCTTCTGTTTCTTCTGATTCACCCTCCAGACTTCACCTTCTCCTTCTCCTTCTTCTACTTCTTCTGATTCACCCTCCAGACTTCACCTTCTCCTTCTCCTTCTTCTACTTCTTCTGATTCACCCTCCAGACTTCACCTTCTCCTTCTCCTTCTTCTACTTCTTCTGCTTCTCCCTCCAGACTTCACCTTCTCCTTCTCCTTCTTCTGCTTCTTCTGATTCACCCTCCAGACTTCACCTTCTCCTTCTCTTTCTTCTGCTTCTTCTGATTCACCCTCCAGACTTCACCTTCTCCTTCTCCTTCTTCTGATTCTTCTGATTCACCCTCCAGACTTCACCTTCTCCTTCTCCTTCTTCTGCTTCTTCTGATTCACCCTCCTGACTTCACCTTCTCCTTCTCCTTCTTCTACTTCTTCTGATTCACCCTCCTGACTTCACCTTCTCCTTCTCCTTCTTCTACTTCTTCTGCTTCACCCTCCAGACTTCACCTTCTCCTTCTCCTTCTTCTACTTCTTCTGATTCACCCTCCAGACTTCACCTTCTCCTTCTCCTTCTTCTACTTCTTCAGATTCACCCTCCAGTCTTCACCTTCTCCTTCTCCTTCTTCTGTTTCTTCTGCTTCACCCTCCAGACTTCACCTTCTCCTTCTCCTTCTTCTACTTCTTCTGATTCACCCTCCTGACTTCACCTTCTCCTTCTCCTTCTTCTACTTCTTCTGCTTCACCCTCCAGACTTCACCTTCTCCTTCTCCTTCTTCTGCTTCTTCTGATTCACCCTCCTGACTTCACCTTCTCCTTCTCCTTCTTCTACTTCTTCTGATTCACCCTCCTGACTTCACCTTCTCCTTCTCCTTCTTCTACTTCTTCTGCTTCACCCTCCAGACTTCACCTTCTCCTTCTCCTTCATCTACTTCTTCTGCTTCTCCCTCCAGACTTCACCTTCTCCTTCTCCTTCTTCTGCTTCTTCTGATTCACCCTCCAGACTTCACCTTCTCCTTCTCTTTCTTCTGCTTCTTCTGATTCACCCTCCAGACTTCACCTTCTCCTTCTCCTTCTTCTACTTCGTCTGATTCACCCTCCAGACTTCACCTTCTCCTTCTCCTTCTTCTACTTCTTCTGCTTCTCCCTCCAGACTTCACCTTCTCCTTCTCCTTCTTCTGCTTCTTCTGATTCACCCTCCTGACTTCACCTTCTCCTTCTCCTTCTTCTGCTTCTTCTGCTTCACCCTCCTGACTTCACCTTCTCCTTCTCCTTCTTCTACTTCTTCTGATTCACCCTCCAGACTTCACCTTCTCCTTCTCCTTCTTCTGCTTCCTCTGCTTCACCCTCCAGACTTCACCATCTCCTTCTCCTTCTTCTGCTTCTTCTGCTTCACTCTCCTGACTTCACCTTCTCCTTCTCCTTCTTCTACTTCTTCTGATTCACCCTCCACACTTCACCTTCTCCTTCTCCTTCTTCTGCTTCTTCTGCTTCTCCCTCCAGACTTCACCTTCTCCTTCTCCTTCTTCTGCTTCTTCTGCTGCGCCCTCCAGACTTCACCTTCTCCTTCTCCTTCTTCTGCTTCTTCTGCTTCACCCTCCTGACTTCACCTTCTCCTTCTCCTTCTTCTACTTCTTCTGTTTCACCCCCCTGACTTCACCTGCTCCTTCTCCTTCTTCTGCTTCTTCTGATTCACCCTCCTAACTTTACCTTCTCCTTCTTCTGCTTCTTCTGATTCACCCTCCTGACTTCACCTTCTCCTTCTCCTTCTTCTGCTTCTTCGAATTCACCCTCCAGACTTCACCTTCTCCTTCTCCTTCTTCTGCTTCTTCTGCTTCACCCTCCAGACTTCAGCTTCTCCTTCTCCTTCTTCTGCTTCTTCTGCTGCGCCCTCCAGACTTCACCTTCTCCTTCTCCTTCTTCTGCTTCTTCTGCTTCACCGTCCTGAATTCACCTTCTCCTTCTCCTTCTTCTACTTCTTCTGCTTCACCCCCCTGACTTCACCTGCTCCTTCTCCTTCTTCTGCTTCTTCTGATTCACCCTCCTAACTTCACCTTCTCCTTCTCCTTCTTCTGCTTCTTCTGATTCACCCTCCAGACTTCACCTTCTCCTTATCCTTCTTCTGCTTCTTCTGTTTCACCCTCCAGACTTCACCATCTCCTTCTCCTTCTTCTGCTTCTTCTGATTCACCCTCCAGACTTCATCTTCTCCTTCTCCTTCTTCTGCTTCTTCTGATTCACCCTCCAGACTTCACCTTCTCCTTCTCCTTCTTCTGCTTCTTCTGATTCACCCTCCAGACTTCATCTTCTCCTTCTCCTTCTTCTACTTCTTCAGATTCACCCTCCAGTCTTCACCTTCTCCTTCTCCTTCTTCTGTTTCTTCTGCTTCACCCTCCAGACTTCACCTTCTCCTTCTCTTTCTTCTGCTTCTTCTGATTCACCCTCCAGACTTCACCCTCTCCTTCTCCTTCTTCTGATTCTTCTGATTCACCCTCCAGACTTAACCTTCTCCTTCTCCTTCTTCTGCTTCTTCTGATTCACCCTCCAGACTTCACCTACTCCTTCTCCTTCTTCTGCTTCTTCTGATTCACCCTCCAGACTTCATCTTCTCCTTCTCCTTCTTCTGCTTCTTCTGATTCACCCTCCAGACTTCACCTTCTCCTTCTCCTTCTTCTGCTTCTTCTGATTCACCCTCCAGACTTCACCTTCTCCTTCTCCTTCTTCTACTTCTTCTGATTCACCCTCCAGACTTCACCTTCTCCTTCTCCTTCTTCTACTTCTTCAGATTCACCCTCCAGTCTTCACCTTCTCCTTCTCCTTCTTCTGTTTCTTCTGCTTCACCCTCCAGACTTCACCTCCTCCTTCTCTTTCTTCTGCTTCTTCTGATTCACCCTCCAGACTTCACCTTCTCCTTCTCCTTCTTCTGCTTCTTCTGATTCACCCTCCAGACTTCACCTTCTCCTTCTCCTTCTTCTACTTCTTCTGATTCACCCTCCAGACTTCACCTTCTCCTTCTCCTTCTTCTACTTCTTCAGATTCACCCTCCAGTCTTCACCTTCTCCTTCTCCTTCTTCTGTTTCTTCTGCTTCACCCTCCAGACTTCACCTTCTCCTTCTCCTTCTTCTACTTCTTCTGATTCACCCTCCTGACTTCACCTTCTCCTTCTCCTTCTTCTACTTCTTCTGCTTCACCCTCCAGACTTCACCTTCTCCTTCTCCTTCTTCTGCTTCTTCTGATTCACCCTCCTGACTTCACCTTCTCCTTCTCCTTCTTCTACTTCTTCTGATTCACCCTCCTGACTTCACCTTCTCCTTCTCCTTCTTCTACTTCTTCTGCTTCACCCTCCAGACTTCACCTTCTCCTTCTCCTTCTTCTACTTCTTCTGCTTCTCCCTCCAGACTTCACCTTCTCCTTCTCCTTCTTCTGCTTCTTCTGATTCACCCTCCAGACTTCACCTTCTCCTTCTCTTTCTTCTGCTTCTTCTGATTCACCCTCCAGACTTCACCTTCTCCTTCTCCTTCTTCTGATTCTTCTGATTCACCCTCCAGACTTCACCTTCTCCTTCTCCTTCTTCTGCTTCTTCTGATTCACCCTCCTGACTTCACCTTCTCCTTCTCCTTCTTCTACTTCTTCTGATTCACCCTCCTGACTTCACCTTCTCCTTCTCCTTCTTCTACTTCTTCTGCTTCACCCTCCAGACTTCACCTTCTCCTTCTCCTTCTTCTGCTTCTTCTGATTCACCCTCCTGACTTCACCTTCTCCTTCTCCTTCTTCTACTTCTTCTGATTCACCCTCCTGACTTCACCTTCTCCTTCTCCTTCTTCTACTTCTTCTGCTTCACCCTCCAAACTTCACCTTCTCCTTCTCCTTCTTCTACTTCTTCTGCTTCTCCCTCCAGACTTCACCTTCTCCTTCTCCTTCTTCTGCTTCTTCTGATTCACCCTCCAGACTTCACCTTCTCCTTCTCTTTCTTCTGCTTCTTCTGATTCACCCTCCAGACTTAACCTTCTCCTTCTCCTTCTTCTGATTCTTCTGATTCACCCTCCAGACTTCACCTTCTCCTTCTCCTTCTTCTGCTTCTTCTGATTCACCCTCCTGACTTCACCTTCTCCTTCTCCTTCTTCTACTTCTTCTGCTTCCCCCTCCTGACTTCACCTTCTCCTTCTCCTTCTTCTACTTCTTCTGATTCACCCTCCTTACTTCACCTTCTCCTTCTCCTTCTTCTGCTTCTTCTGATTCACCCTCCTGACTTCACCTTCTCCTTCTCCTTATTCTGCTTCTTCTGTTTCACCCTCCAGACTTCACCTTCTCCTTCTCCTTCTTCTGCTTCTTCTGATTCACCCTCCAGACTTCACCTTCTCCTTCTCCTTCTTCTGCTTCTTCTGATTCACCCTCCAGACTTCACCTTCTCCTTCTCCTTCTTCTACTTCTTCTGATTCACCCTCCAGACTTCACCTTCTCCTTCTCCTTCTTCTGCTTCTTCTGATTCACCCTCCAGACTTCACCTTCTCCTTCTCCTTCGTCTACTTCTTCTGATTCACCCTCCAGACTACACCTTCTCCTTCTCCTTCTTCTACTTCTTCTGATTCACCCTCCAGACTTCACCTTCTCCTTCTCCTTCTTCTGTTTCTTCTGATTCACCCTCCAGACTTCACCTTCTCCTTCTCCTTCTTCTACTTCTTCTGATTCACCCTCCAGACTTCACCTTCTCCTTCTCCTTCTTCTACTTCGTCTGATTCACCCTCCAGACTTCACCTTCTCCTTCTCCTTCTTCTACTTCTTCTGCTTCTCCCTCCAGACTTCACCTTCTCCTTCTCCTTCTTCTGCTTCTTCTGATTCACCCTCCTGACTTCACCTTCTCCTTCTCCTTCTTCTGCTTCTTCTGCTTCACCCTCCTGACTTCACCTTCTCCTTCTCCTTCTTCTACTTCTTCTGATTCACCCTCCAGACTTCACCTTCTCCTTCTCCTTCTTCTGCTTCCTCTGCTTCACCCTCCAGACTTCACCTTCTCCTTCTCCTTCTTCTGCTTCTTCTGCTTCGCCCTCCAGACATCACCTTCTCCTTCTCCTTCTTGTGCTTCTTCTGCTTCACCCTCCAGACTTCACCTTCTCCTTCTCCTTCTTCTGCTTCTTCTGCTTCACTCTCCTGACTTCACCTTCTCCTTCTCCTTCTTCTACTTCTTCTGATTCACCCTCCACACTTCACCTTCTCCTTCTCCTTCTTCTGCTTCTTCTGCTTCTCCCTCCAGACTTCACCTTCTCCTTCTCCTTCTTCTGCTTCTTCTGCTGCGCCCTCCAGACTTCACCTTCTCCTTCTCCTTCTTCTGCTTCTTCTGCTTCACCCTCCTGACTTCACCTTCTCCTTCTCCTTCTTCTACTTCTTCTGTTTCACCCCCCTGACTTCACCTGCTCCTTCTCCTTCTTCTGCTTCTTCTGATTCACCCTCCTAACTTTACCTTCTCCTTCTCCTTCTTCTGCTTCTTCTGATTCACCCTCCTGACTTCACCTTCTCCTTCTCCTTCTTCTGCTTCTTCGAATTCACCCTCCAGACTTCACCTTCTCCTTCTCCTTCTTCTGCTTCTTCTGATTCACCCTCCAGACTTCACCTTCTCCTTCTCCTTCTTCTGCTTCTTCTGATTGACCCTCCAGACCTCACCTTCTCCTTCTCCTTCTTCTACTTCTTCTGATTCACCCTCCAGACTTCATCTTCTCCTTCTCCTTCTTCTGCTTCTTCTGATTCACCCTCCAGACTTCACCTTCTCCTTCTCCTTCTTCTGCTTCTTCTGATTCACCCTCCAGACTTCACCTTCTCCTTCTCCTTCTTCTACTTCTTCTGATTCACCCTCCTGACTTCACCTTCTCCTTCTTCTGCTTCTTCTGCTTCACCCTCCAGACTTCACCTTCTCCTGCTCCTTCTTCTGCTTCTTCTGCTTCACCCTCCAGACTTCACCTTCTCCTTCTCCTTCTTCTGCTTCTTCTGCTTCACCCTCCTGACTTCACCTTCTCCTTCTCCTTCTTCTACTTCTTCTGATTCACCCTCCAGACTTCGCCTTCTCCTTCTCCTTCTTCTGCTTCTTCTGCTTCACCCTCCAGACTTCACCTTCTCCTTCTCCATCTTCTGCTTCTTCTGCTTCGCCCTCCAGACTTCACCTTCTCCTTCTCCATCGTCTGCTTCTTCTGCTTCACTCTCCTGACTTCACCTTCTCCTTCTCCTTCTTCTACTTCTTCTGATTCACCCTCCAGACTTCACCTTCTCCTTCTCCTTCTTCTGCTTCTTCTGCTTCACCCTCCAGACTTCAGCTTCTCCTTCTCCTTCTTCTGCTTCTTCTGATTCACCCTCCAGACTTCACCTTCTCCTTCTCCTTCTTCTGCTTCTTCTGATTCACCCTCCAGACTTCACCTTCTCCTTCTCCTTCTTCTACTTCTTCTGATTCACCCTCCAGACTTCACCTTCTCCTTCTCCTTCTTCTACTTCTTCTGATTCACCCTCCTGACTTCACCTTCTCCTTCTCCTTCTTCTACTTCTTCTGCTTCACCCTCCAGACTTCACCTTCTCCTTCTCCTTCTTCTACTTCTTCTGATTCACCCTCCAGACTTCACCTTCTCCTTCTCCTTCTTTTGCTTCTTCTGCTTCACACTCCAGACTTCACCTTCTCCTTCTCCTTCTTCTGCTTCTTCTGATTCACCCTCCTTACTTCACCTTCTCCTTCTCCTTCTTCTGCTTCTTCTGATTCACCCTCCTGACTTCACCTTCTCCTTCTCCTTATTCTGCTTCTTCTGTTTCACCCTCCAGACTTCACCTTCTCCTTCTCCTTCTTCTGCTTCTTCTGATTCACCCTCCAGACTTCACCTTCTCCTTCTCCTTCTTCTGCTTCTTCTGATTCACCCTCCAGACTTCACCTTCTCCTTCTCCTTCTTCTACTTCTTCTGATTCACCCTCCAGACTTCACCTTCTCCTTCTCCTTCTTCTGCTTCTTCTGATTCACCCTCCAGACTTCACCTTCTCCTTCTCCTTCGTCTACTTCTTCTGATTCACCCTCCAGACTACACCTTCTCCTTCTCCTTCTTCTACTTCTTCTGATTCACCCTCCAGACTTCACCTTCTCCTTCTCCTTCTTCTGTTTCTTCTGATTCACCCTCCAGACTTCACCTTCTCCTTCTCCTTCTTCTACTTCTTCTGATTCACCCTCCAGACTTCACCTTCTCCTTCTCCTTCTTCTACTTCGTCTGATTCACCCTCCAGACTTCACCTTCTCCTTCTCCTTCTTCTACTTCTTCTGCTTCTCCCTCCAGACTTCACCTTCTCCTTCTCCTTCTTCTGCTTCTTCTGATTCACCCTCCTGACTTCACCTTCTCCTTCTCCTTCTTCTGCTTCTTCTGCTTCACCCTCCTGACTTCACCTTCTCCTTCTCCTTCTTCTACTTCTTCTGATTCACCCTCCAGACTTCACCTTCTCCTTCTCCTTCTTCTGCTTCCTCTGCTTCACCCTCCAGACTTCACCTTCTCCTTCTCCTTCTTCTGCTTCTTCTGCTTCGCCCTCCAGACATCACCTTCTCCTTCTTCTACTTCTTCTGATTCACCCTCCACACTTCAACTTCTCCTTCTCTTTCTTCTGCTTCTTCTGCTTCTCCCTCCAGACTTCACCTTCTCCTTCTCCTTCTTCTGCTTCTTCTGCTGCGCCCTCCAGACTTCACCTTCTCCTTCTCCTTCTTCTGCTTCTTCTGCTTCACCCTCCTGACTTCACCTTCTCCTTCTCCTTCTTCTACTTCTTCTGTTTCACCCCCCTGACTTCACCTGCTCCTTCTCCTTCTTCTGCTTCTTCTGATTCACCCTCCTAACTTTACCTTCTCCTTCTCCTTCTTCTGCTTCTTCTGATTCACCCTCCTGACTTCACCTTCTCCTTCTCCTTCTTCTGCTTCTTCGAATTCACCCTCCAGACTTCACCTTCTCCTTCTCCTTCTTCTGCTTCTTCTGATTCACCCTCCAGACTTCACCTTCTCCTTCTCCTTCTTCTGCTTCTTCTGATTGACCCTCCAGACCTCACCTTCTCCTTCTCCTTCTTCTACTTCTTCTGATTCACCCTCCAGACTTCATCTTCTCCTTCTCCTTCTTCTGCTTCTTCTGATTCACCCTCCAGACTTCACCTTCTCCTTCTCCTTCTTCTGCTTCTTCTGATTCACCCTCCAGACTTCACCTTCTCCTTCTCCTTCTTCTACTTCTTCTGATTCACCCTCCTGACTTCACCTTCTCCTTCTTCTGCTTCTTCTGCTTCACCCTCCAGACTTCACCTTCTCCTGCTCCTTCTTCTGCTTCTTCTGCTTCACCCTCCAGACTTCACCTTCTCCTTCTCCTTCTTCTGCTTCTTCTGCTTCACCCTCCTGACTTCACCTTCTCCTTCTCCTTCTTCTACTTCTTCTGATTCACCCTCCAGACTTCGCCTTCTCCTTCTCCTTCTTCTGCTTCTTCTGCTTCACCCTCCAGACTTCACCTTCTCCTTCTCCATCTTCTGCTTCTTCTGCTTCGCCCTCCAGACTTCACCTTCTCCTTCTCCATCGTCTGCTTCTTCTGCTTCACTCTCCTGACTTCACCTTCTCCTTCTCCTTCTTCTACTTCTTCTGATTCACCCTCCAGACTTCGCCTTCTCCTTCTCCTTCTTCTGCTTCTTCTGCTTCACCCTCCAGACTTCAGCTTCTCCTTCTCCTTCTTCTGCTTCTTCTGATTCACCCTCCAGACTTCACCTTCTCCTTCTCCTTCTTCTGCTTCTTCTGATTCACCCTCCAGACTTCACCTTCTCCTTCTCCTTCTTCTACTTCTTCTGATTCACCCTCCAGACTTCACCTTCTCCTTCTCCTTCTTCTGCTTCTTCTGGTTCACCCTCCAGACTTCACCTTCTCCTTCTCCTTCGTCTACTTCTTCTGATTCATCCTCCAGACTACACCTTCTCCTTCTCCTTCTTCTACTTCTTCTGATTCACCCTCCAGACTTCACCTTCTCCTTCTCCTTCTTCTGTTTCTTCTGATTCACCCTCCAGACTTCACCTTCTCCTTCTCCTTCTTCTACTTCTTCTGATTCACCCTCCAGACTTCACCTTCTCCTTCTCCTTCTTCTACTTCTTCTGATTCACCCTCCAGACTTCACCTTCTCCTTCTCCTTCTTCTACTTCTTCTGCTTCTCCCTCCAGACTTCACCTTCTCCTTCTCCTTCTTCTGCTTCTTCTGATTCCCCCTCCAGACTTCACCTTCTCCTTCTCTTTCTTCTGCTTCTTCTGATTCACCCTCCAGACTTCACCTTCTCCTTCTCCTTCTTCTGATTCTTCTGATTCACCCTCCAGACTTCACCTTCTCCTTCTCCTTCTTCTGCTTCTTCTGATTCACCCTCCTGACTTCACCTTCTCCTTCTCCTTCTTCTACTTCTTCTGATTCACCCTCCTGACTTCACCTTCTCCTTCTCCTTCTTCTACTTCTTCTGCTTCACCCTCCAGACTTCACCTTCTCCTTCTCCTTCTTCTACTTCTTCTGATTCACCCTCCAGACTTCACCTTCTCCTTCTCCTTCTTTTGCTTCTTCTGCTTCACACTCCAGACTTCACCTTCTCCTTCTCCTTCTTCTGCTTCTTCTGATTCATCCTCCTTACTTCACCTTCTCCTTCTCCTTCTTCTGATTCTTCTGATTCACCCTCCTGACTTCACCTTCTCCTTCTCCTTATTCTGCTTCTTCTGTTTCACCCTCCAGACTTCACCTTCTCCTTCTCCTTCTTCTGCTTCTTCTGATTCACCCTCCAGACTTCACCTTCTCCTTCTCCTTCTTCTGCTTCTTCTGATTCACCCTCCAGACTACACCTTCTCCTTCTCCTTCTTCTACTTCTTCTGATTCACCCTCCAGACTTCACCTTCTCCTTCTCCTTCTTCTGCTTCTTCTGATTCACCCTCCAGACTTCACCTTCTCCTTCTCCTTCGTCTACTTCTTCTGTTTCACCCTCCAGACTACACCTTCTCCTTCTCCTTCTTCTACTTCTTCTGATTCACCCTCCAGACTTCACCTTCTCCTTCTCCTTCTTCTGTTTCTTCTGATTCACCCTCCAGACTTCACCTTCTCCTTCTCCTTCTTCCACTTCTTCTGATTCACCCTCCAGACTTCACCTTCTCCTTCTCCTTCTTCTACTTCTTCTGATTCACCCTCCAGACTACACCTTCTCCTTCTCCTTCTTCTACTTCTTCTGCTTCTCACTCCAGACTTCACCTTCTCCTTCTCCTTCTTCTGCTTCTTCTGATTCACCCTCCAGACTTCACCTTCTCCTTCTCCTTCTTCTACTTCATCTGATTCACCCTCCAGACTTCACCTTCTACTTCTCCTTCTTCTACTTCTTCTGATTCACCCTCCAGACTTCACCTTCTCCTTCTCCTTCTTCTACTTCTTCCGATTCACCCTCCTGACTTCACCTTCTCCTTCTCCTACTTCTGCTTCTTCTGCTTCACCCTCCTGACTTCACCTTCTCCTTCTCCTTCTTCTACTTCTTCTGATTCACCCTCCAGACTTCACCTTCTCCTTCTCCTTCTTCTGCTTCCTCTGCTTCACCCTCCAGACTTCACCTTCTCCTTCTCCTTCTTCTGCTTCTTCTGCTTCGCCCTCCAGACATCACCTTTTCCTTCTCCTTCTTCTGCTTCTTCTGCTTCACCCTCCAGACTTCACCTTCTCCTTCTCCTTCTTCTGCTTCTTCTGCTTCACTCTCCTGACTTCACCTTCTCCTTCTCCTTCTTCTACTTCTTCTGATTCACCCTCCAGACTTCACCTTCTCCTTCTCCTTCTTCTGCTTCTTCTGCTTCACCCTCCAGACTTCACCTTCTCCTTCTCCTTCTTCTGCTTCTTCTGCTGCGCCCTCCAGACTTCACCTTCTCCTTCTCCTTCTTCTGCTTCTTCTGCTTCACCCTCCTGACTTCACCTTCTCCTTCTCCTTCTTCTACTTCTTCTGTTTCACCCCCCTGACTTCACCTGCTCCTTCTCCTTCTTCTGCTTCTTCTGATTCACCCTCCTAACTTTACCTTCTCCTTCTCCTTCTTCTGCTTCTTCTGATTCACCCTCCTGACTTCACCTTCTCCTTCTCCTTCTTCTGCTTCTTCTAATTCACCCTCCAGACTTCACCTTCTCCTTCTCCTTCTTCTGCTTCTTCTGATTCACCCTCCAGACTTCACCTTCTCCTTCTCCTTCTTCTGCTTCTTCTGATTGACCCTCCAGACCTCACCTTCTCCTTCTCCTTCTTCTACTTCTTCTGATTCACCCTCCAGACTTCATCTTCTCCTTCTCCTTCTTCTGCTTCTTCTGATTCACCCTCCAGACTTCACCTTCTCCTTCTCCTTCTTCTGCTTCTTCTGATTCACCCTCCAGACTTCACCTTCTCCTTCTCCTTCTTCTACTTCTTCTGATTCACCCTCCTGACTTCACCTTCTCCTTCTTCTGCTTCTTCTGCTTCACCCTCCAGACTTCACCTTCTCCTGCTCCTTCTTCTGCTTCTTCTGCTTCACCCTCCAGACTTCACCTTCTCCTTCTCCTTCTTCTGCTTCTTCTGCTTCACCCTCCTGACTTCACCTTCTCCTTCTCCTTCTTCTACTTCTTCTGATTCACCCTCCAGACTTCACCTTCTCCTTCTCCTTCTTCTGCTTCTTCTGCTTCACCCTCCAGACTTCACCTTTTCCTTCTCCTTCTTCTGCTTCTTCTGCTTCGCCCTCCAGACTTCACCTTCTCCTTCTCCATCGTCTGCTTCTTCTGCTTCACTCTCCTGACTTCACCTTCTCCTTCTCCTTCTTCTACTTCTTCTGATTCACCCTCCAGACTTCACCTTCTCCTTCTCCTTCTTCTGCTTCTTCTGCTTCACCCTCCAGACTTCAGCTTCCCCTTCTCCTTCTTCTGCTTCTTCTGCTGCGTCCTCCAGACTTCACCTTCTCCTTCTCCTTCTTCTGCTTCTTCTGCTTCACCGTCCTGACTTCACCTTCTCCTTCTCCTTCTTCTACTTCTTCTGCTTCACCCCCCTGACTTCAGCTGCTCCTTCTCCTTCTTCTGCTTCTTCTGATTCACCCTCCTAACTTCACCTTCTCCTTCTCCTTCTTCTGCTTCTTCTGATTCACCCTCCTGACTTCACCTTCTCCTTCTCCTTCTTCTGCTTCTTCTGATTCACCCTCCAGACTTCACCTTCTACTTATCCTTCTTCTGCTTCTTCTGTTTCACCCTCCAGACTTCACCTTCTCCTTCTCCTTCTTCTGCTTCTTCTGATTCACCCTCCAGACTTCATCTTCTCCTTCTCCTTCTTCTGCTTCTTCTGATTCACCCTCCAGACTTCACCTTCTCCTTCTCCTTCTTCTGCTTCTTCTGATTCACCCTCCAGACTTCACCTTCTCCTTCTCCTTCTTCTACTTCTTCTGATTCACCCTCCAGACTTCATCTTCTCCTTCTCCTTCTTCTACTTCTTCAGATTCACCCTCCAGTCTTCACCTTCTCCTTCTCCTTCTTCTGTTTCTTCTGCTTCACCCTCCAGACTTCACCTTCTCCTTCTCTTTCTTCTGCTTCTTCTGATTCACCCTCCAGACTTCACCCTCTCCTTCTCCTTCTTCTGATTCTTCTGATTCACCCTCCAGACTTAACCTTCTCCTTCTCCTTCTTCTGCTTCTTCTGATTCACCCTCCAGACTTCACCTTCTCCTTCTCCTTCTTCTGCTTCTTCTGATTCACCCTCCAGACTTCATCTTCTCCTTCTCCTTCTTCTGCTTCTTCTGATTCACCCTCCAGACTTCACCTTCTCCTTCTCCTTCTTCTGCTTCTTCTGATTCACCCTCCAGACTTCACCTTCTCCTTCTCCTTCTTCTACTTCTTCTGATTCACCCTCCAGACTTCACCTTCTCCTTCTCCTTCTTCTACTTCTTCAGATTCACCCTTCCGTCTTCACCTTCTCCTTCTCCTTCTTCTGCTTCTTCTGCTTCACCCTCCAGACTTCACCTTCTCCTTCTCTTTCTTCTGCTTCTTCTGCTGCGCCCTCCAGACTTCACCTTCTCCTTCTCCTTCTTCTGCTTCTTCTGCTTCACCGTCCTGACTTCACCTTCTCCTTCTCCTTCTTCTACTTCTTCTGCTTCACCCCCCTGACTTCAGCTGCTCCTTCTCCTTCTTCTGCTTCTTCTGATTCACCCTCCTAACTTCACCTTCTCCTTCTCCTTCTTCTGCTTCTTCTGATTCACCCTCCTGACTTCACCTTCTCCTTCTCCTTCTTCTGCTTCTTCTGATTCACCCTCCAGACTTCACCTTCTACTTATCCTTCTTCTGCTTCTTCTGTTTCACCCTCCAGACTTCACCTTCTCCTTCTCCTTCTTCTGCTTCTTCTGATTCACCCTCCAGACTTCATCTTCTCCTTCTCCTTCTTCTGCTTCTTCTGATTCACCCTCCAGACTTCACCTTCTCCTTCTCCTTCTTCTGCTTCTTCTGATTCACCCTCCAGACTTCACCTTCTCCTTCTCCTTCTTCTACTTCTTCTGATTCACCCTCCAGACTTCATCTTCTCCTTCTCCTTCTTCTACTTCTTCAGATTCACCCTCCAGTCTTCACCTTCTCCTTCTCCTTCTTCTGTTTCTTCTGCTTCACCCTCCAGACTTCACCTTCTCCTTCTCTTTCTTCTGCTTCTTCTGATTCACCCTCCAGACTTCACCCTCTCCTTCTCCTTCTTCTGATTCTTCTGATTCACCCTCCAGACTTAACCTTCTCCTTCTCCTTCTTCTGCTTCTTCTGATTCACCCTCCAGACTTCACCTTCTCCTTCTCCTTCTTCTGCTTCTTCTGATTCACCCTCCAGACTTCATCTTCTCCTTCTCCTTCTTCTGCTTCTTCTGATTCACCCTCCAGACTTCACCTTCTCCTTCTCCTTCTTCTGCTTCTTCTGATTCACCCTCCAGACTTCACCTTCTCCTTCTCCTTCTTCTACTTCTTCTGATTCACCCTCCAGACTTCACCTTCTCCTTCTCCTTCTTCTACTTCTTCAGATTCACCCTTCCGTCTTCACCTTCTCCTTCTCCTTCTTCTGCTTCTTCTGCTTCACCCTCCAGACTTCACCTTCTCCTTCTCTTTCTTCTGCTTCTTCTGATTCACCCTCCAGACTTCACCTTCTCCTTCTCCTTCTTCTGATTCTTCTGATTCACCCTCCAGACTTCACCTTCTCCTTCTCCTTCTTCTGCTTCTTCTGATTCACCCTCCTTACTTCACCTTCTCCTTCTTCTACTTCTTCTGATTCACCCTCCTGACTTCACCTTCTCCATCTCCTTCTTCTACTTATTCTGCTTCACCCTCCAGACTTCACCTTCTCCTTCTCCTTCTTCTACTTCTTCTGATTCACCCTCCAGACTTCACCTTCTCCTTCTCATTCTTTTGCTTCTTCTGCTTCACACTCCAGACTTCACCTTCTCCTTCTCCTTCTTCTGCTTCTTCTGATTCACCCTCCTTACTTCACCTTCTCCTTCTCCTTCTTCTGCTTCTTCTGATTCACCCTCCTGACTTCACCTTCTCCTTCTCCTTATTCTGCTTCTTCTGTTTCACCCTCCAGACTTCACCTTCTTCTTCTCCTTCTTCTGCTTCTTCTGATTCACCCTCCAGACTTCACCTTCTCCTTCTCCTTCTTCTGCTTCTTCCGATTCACCCTCCAGACATCACCTTCTCCTTCTCCTTCTTCTACTTCTTCTGATTCACCCTCCAGACTTCACCTTCTCCTTCTCCTTCTTCTGCTTCTTCTGATTCACCCTCCAGACTTCACCTTCTCCTTCTCCTTCGTCTACTTCTTCTGATTCACCCTCCAGACTACACCTTCTCCTTCTCCTTCTTCTACTTCTTCTGATTCACCCTCCAGACTTCACCTTCTCCTTCTCCTTCTTCTGTTTCTTCTGATTCACCCTCCAGACTTCACCTTCTCCTTCTCCTTCTTCTACTTCTTCTGATTCACCCTCCAGACTTCACCTTCTCCTTCTCTTTCTTCTGCTTCTTCTGATTCACCCTCCAGACTTCACCTTCTCCTTCTCCTTCTTCTGATTCTTCTGATTCACCCTCCAGACTTCACCTTCTGCTTCTCCTTCTTCTGCTTCTTCTGATTCACCCTCCTTACTTCACCTTCTCCTTCTCCTTCTTCTACTTCTTCTGATTCACCCTCCTGACTTCACCTTCTCCTTCTCCTTCTTCTACTTCTTCTGCTTCACCCTCCAGACTTCACCTTCTCCTTCTCCTTTTTCTACTTCTTCTGATTCACCCTCCAGACTTCACCTTCTCCTTCTCCTTCTTTTGCTTCTTCTGCTTCACACTCCAGACTTCACCTTCTCCTTCTCCTTCTTCTGCTTCTTCTGATTCACCCTCCTTACTTCACCTTCTCCTTCTCCTTCTTCTGCTTCTTCTGATTCACCCTCCTGACTTCACCTTCTCCTTCTCCTTATTCTGCTTCTTCTGTTTCACCCTCCAGACTTCACCTTCTTCTTCTCCTTCTTCTGCTTCTTCTGATTCACCCTCCAGACTTCACCTTCTCCTTCTCCTTCTTCTGCTTCTTCCGATTCACCCTCCAGACTTCACCTTCTCCTTCTCCTTCTTCTACTTCTTCTGATTCACCCTCCAGACTTCACCTTCTCCTTCTCCTTCTTCTGCTTCTTCTGATTCACCCTCCAGACTTCACCTTCTCCTTCTCCTTCGTCTACTTCTTCTGATTCACCCTCCAGACTACACCTTCTCCTTCTCCTTCTTCTACTTCTTCTGATTCACCCTCCAGACTTCACCTTCTCCTTCTCCTTCTTCTACTTCTTCTGATTCACCCTCCAGACTTCACCTTCTCCTTCTCCTTCTTCTACTTCTTCTGATTCACCCTCCAGACTTCACCTTCTCCTTCTCCTTCTTCTACTTCTTCTGCTTCTCCCTCCAGACTTCACCTTCTCCTTCTCCTTCTTCTGCTTCTTCTGATTCACCCTCCAGACTTCACCTTCTCCTTCTCCTTCTTCTACTTCTTCTGATTCACCCTCCAGACTTCACCTTCTCCTTCTCCTTCTTCTACTTCTTCTGATTCACCCTCCAGACTTCACCTTCTCCTTCTCCTTCTTCTGCTTCTTCTGTTTCACCCTCCAGACTTCACCTTCTCCTTCTCCTTATTCTGCTTCTTCTGAATCACCCTCCAGACTTCACCTTCTCCTTCTCCTTCTTCTGCTTCTTCTGATTCACCCTCCAGACTTCACCTTCTCCTTCTCCTTCTTCTGCTTCTTCTGATTCACCCTCCATACTTCACCTTCTCCTTCTCCTTCTTCTACTTCTTCTGATTCACCCTCCAGACTTTACCTTCTCCTTCTCCTTCTTCTACTTCTTCTGCTTCACCCTCCAGACTTCACCTTCTCCTTCTCCTTTTTCTACTTCTTCTGATTCACCCTCCAGACTTCACCTTCTCCTTCTCCTTCTTTTGCTTCTTCTGCTTCACACTCCAGACTTCACCTTCTCCTTCTCCTTCTTCTGCTTCTTCTGATTCACCCTCCTTACTTCACCTTCTCCTTCTCCTTCTTCTGCTTCTTCTGATTCACCCTCCTGACTTCACCTTCTCCTTCTCCTTATTCTGCTTCTTCTGTTTCACCCTCCAGACTTCATCTTCTTCTTCTCCTTCTTCTGCTTCTTCTGATTCACCCTCCAGACTTCACCTTCTCCTTCTCCTTCTTCTGCTTCTTCCGATTCACCCTCCAGACTTCACCTTCTCCTTCTCCTTCTTCTACTTCTTCTGATTCACCCTCCAGACTTCACCTTCTCCTTCTCCTTCTTCTGCTTCTTCTGATTCACCCTCCAGACTTCACCTTCTCCTTCTCCTTCGTCTACTTCTTCTGATTCACCCTCCAGACTACACCTTCTCCTTCTCCTTCTTCTACTTCTTCTGATTCACCCTCCAGACTTCACCTTCTCCTTCTCCTTCTTCTACTTCTTCTGATTCACCCTCCAGACTTCACCTTCTCCTTCTCCTTCTTCTACTTCTTCTGATTCACCCTCCAGACTTCACCTTCTCCTTCTCCTTCTTCTACTTCTTCTGCTTCTCCCTCCAGACTTCACCTTCTCCTTCTCCTTCTTCTGCTTCTTCTGATTCACCCTCCAGACTTCACCTTCTCCTTCTCCTTCTTCTACTTCTTCTGATTCACCCTCCAGACTTCACCTTCTCCTTCTCCTTCTTCTACTTCTTCTGATTCACCCTCCAGACTTCACCTTCTCCTTCTCCTTCTTCTGCTTCTTCTGTTTCACCCTCCAGACTTCACCTTCTCCTTCTCCTTATTCTGCTTCTTCTGAATCACCCTCCAGACTTCACCTTCTCCTTCTCCTTCTTCTGCTTCTTCTGATTCACCCTCCAGACTTCACCTTCTCCTTCTCCTTCTTCTGCTTCTTCTGATTCACCCTCCATACTTCACCTTCTCCTTCTCCTTCTTCTACTTCTTCTGATTCACCCTCCAGACTTTACCTTCTCCATCTCCTTCTTCTGCTTCTTCTGATTCACCCTCCAGACTTCACCTTCTCCTTCTCCTTCGTCTACTTCTTCTGATTCACCCTCCAGACTTCACCTTCTCCTTCTCCTTCTTCTGCTTCTTCTGATTCACCCTCCAGACTTCACCTTCTCCTTCTCCTTCTTCTACTTCTTCTGATTCACCCTCCAGACTTCACCTTCTCCTTCTCTTTCTTCTGCTTCTTCTGATTCACCCTCCAGACTTCACCTTCTCCTTCTCCTTCTTCTGATTCTTCTGATTCACCCTCCAGACTTCACCTTCTCCTTCTCCTTCTTCTGATTCACCCTCCTGACTTCACCTTCTCCTTCTCCTTCTTCTACATCTTCTGATTCACCCTCCTGACTTCACCTTCTCCTTCTCCTTCTTCTACTTCTTCTGCTTCACCCTCCAGACTTCAGCTTCTCCTTCTCCTTTTCTACTTCTTCTGATTCACCCTCCAGACTTCACCTTCTCCTTCTCCTTCTTCTACTTCTTCTGATTCACCCTCCAGACTTCAACTTCTCCTTCTCCTTCTTCTACTTCTTCTGATTCACCCTCCAGACTTCACCTTCTCCTTCTCCTTCTTCTGCTTCTTCTGATTCACCCTCCAGACTTCACCTTCTCCTTCTCCTTATTCTGCTTCTTCTGAATCACCCTCCAGACTTCACCTTCTCCTTCTCCTTCTTCTGCTTCTTCTGATTCACCCTCCAGACTTCACCTTCTCCTTCTCCTTCTTCTGCTTCTTCTGATTCACCCTCCAGACTTCACCATCTCCTTCTCCTTCTTCTACTTCTTCTGATTCACCCTCCAGACTTCACCTTCTCCATCTCCTTCTTCTGCCTCTTCTGATTCACCCTCCAGACTTCACCTTCTCCTTCTCCTTCGTCTACTTTTTCTGATTCACCCTCCAGACTACACCTTCTCCTTCTCCTTCTTCTACTTCTTCTGATTCACCCTCCAGACTTCACCTTCTCCTTCTCCTTCTTCTGTTTCTTCTGATTCACCCTCCAGACTTCACCTTCTCCTTCTCCTTCTTCTACTACTTCTGATTCACCCTCCAGACTTCTCCTTCTCCTTCTCCTTCTTCTACTTCTTCTGATTCACCCTCCAGACTTCATCTTCTCCTTCTCCTTCTTCTGCTTCTTCTGATTCACCCTCCAGACTTCACCTTCTCCTTCTCCTTCTTCTGTTTCTTCTGCTTCACCCTCCAGACTTCACCTTCTCCTTCTCTTTCTTCTGCTTCTTCTGATTCACCCTCCAGACTTCACCTTCTCCTTCTCCTTCTTCTGATTCTTCTGATTCACCCTCCAGACTTCACCTTCTCCTTCTCCTTCTTCTGCTTCTTCTGATTCACCCTCCTGACTTCACCTTCTCCTTCTCCTTCTTCTACTTCTTCTGATTCACCCACCTGACTTCACCTTCTCCTTCTCCTTCTTCTACTTCTTCTGCTTCACCCTCCAGACTTCACCTTCTCCTTCTCCTTCTTCTACTTCTTCTGATTCACCCTCCAGACTTCACCTTCTCCTTCTCCTTCTTCTGCTTCTTCTGATTCACCCTCCAGACTTCACCTTCTCCTTCTCCTTCTTCTGCTTCTTCTGCTTCACCCTCCAGACTTCACCTTCTCCTTCTCCTTCTTCTGCTTCTTCTGCTGCGCCCTCCAGACTTCACCTTCTCCTTCTCCTTCTTCTACTTCTTCTGATTCACCCTCCAGACTTCACCTTCTCCTTCTCCTTCTTCTACTTCTTCTGATTCACCCTCCAGACTTCACCTTCTCCTTCTCCTTCTTCTACTTCTTCTGCTTCTCCCTCCAGACTTCACCTTCTCCTTCTCCTTCTTCTGCTTCTTCTGATTCACCCTCCAGACTTCACCTTCTCCTTCTCCTTCTTCTACTTCTTCTGATTCACCCTCCAGACTTCACCTTCTCCTTCTCCTTCTTCTACTTCTTCTGATTCACCCTCCAGACTTCACCTTCTCCTTCTCCTTCTTCTACTTCTTCCGATTCACCCTCCTGACTTCACCTTCTCCTTCTCCTTCTTCTGCTTCTTCTGCTTCACCCTCCTGACTTCACCTTGTCCTTCTCCTTCTTCTACTTCTTCTGATTCACCCTCCAGACTTCACCTTCTCCTTCTCCTTCTTCTGATTCTTCTGATTCACCCTCCAGACTTCACCTTCTCCTTCTCCTTCTTCTGCTTCTTCTGATTCACCCTCCTTACTTCACCTTCTCCTTCTTCTACTTCTTCTGATTCACCCTCCTGACTTCACCTTCTCCATCTCCTTCTTCTACTTCTTCTGCTTCACCCTCCAGACTTCACCTTCTCCTTCTCCTTCTTCTACTTCTTCTGATTCACCCTCCAGACTTCACCTTCTCCTTCTCCTTCTTTTGCTTCTTCTGCTTCACACTCCAGACTTCACCTTCTCCTTCTCCTTCTTCTGCTTCTTCTGATTCACCCTCCTTACTTCACCTTCTCCTTCTCCTTCTTCTGCTTCTTCTGATTCACCCTCCTGACTTCACCTTCTCCTTCTCCTTATTCTGCTTCTTCTGTTTCACCCTCCAGACTTCACCTTCTTCTTCTCCTTCTTCTGCTTCTTCTGATTCACCCTCCAGACTTCACCTTCTCCTTCTCCTTCTTCTGCTTCTTCCGATTCACCCTCCAGACTTCACCTTCTCCTTCTCCTTCTTCTACTTCTTCTGATTCACCCTCCAGACTTCACCTTCTCCTTCTCCTTCTTCTGCTTCTTCTGATTCACCCTCCAGACTTCACCTTCTCCTTCTCCTTCGTCTACTTCTTCTGATTCACCCTCCAGACTACACCTTCTCCTTCTCCTTCTTCTACTTCTTCTGATTCACCCTCCAGACTTCACCTTCTCCTTCTCCTTCTTCTACTTCTTCTGATTCACCCTCCAGACTTCACCTTCTCCTTCTCCTTCTTCTACTTCTTCTGATTCACCCTCCAGACTTCACCTTCTCCTTCTCCTTCTTCTACTTCTTCTGCTTCTCCCTCCAGACTTCACCTTCTCCTTCTCCTTCTTCTGCTTCTTCTGATTCACCCTCCAGACTTCACCTTCTCCTTCTCCTTCTTCTACTTCTTCTGATTCACCCTCCAGACTTCACCTTCTCCTTCTCCTTCTTCTACTTCTTCTGATTCACCCTCCAGACTTCACCTTCTCCTTCTCCTTCTTCTACTTCTTCCGATTCACCCTCCTGACTTCACCTTCTCCTTCTCCTTCTTCTGCTTCTTCTGCTTCACCCTCCTGACTTCACCTTGTCCTTCTCCTTCTTCTACTTCTTCTGATTCACCCTCCAGACTTCACCTTCTCCTTCTCCTTCTTCTGCTTCTTCTGCTTCACCCTCCAGACTTCACCTTCTCCTTCTCCTTCTGCTGCTTCTTCTGATTCGCCCTCCAGACATCACCTTCTCCTTCTCCTTCTTCTGCTTCTTCTGCTTCACCCTCCAGACTTCACCTTCTCCTTCTCCTTCTTCTGCTTCTTCTGCTTCACTCTCCTGACTTCACCTTCTCCTTCTCCTTCTTCTACTTCTTCTGATTCACCCTCCAGACTTCACCTTCTCCTTCTCCTTCTTCTGCTTCTTCTGCTTCACCCTCCAGACTTCACCTTCTCCTTCTCCTTCTTCTGCTTCTTCTGCTGCGCCATCCAGACTTCACCTTCTCCTTCTCCTTCTTCTACTTCTTCTGTTTCACCCCCCTGACTTCACCTGCTCCTTCTCCTTCTTCTGCTTCTTCTGATTCACCCTCCAGACTTCAACTTCTCCTGCTCCTTCTTCTGCTTCTTTTGCTTCACCCTCCAGACTTCACCTTCTCCTTCTCCTTCTTCTGCTTCTTCTGCTTCACCCTCCTGACTTCACCTTCTCCTTCTGCTTCTTCTACTTCTTCTGATTCACCCTCCAGACTTCACCTTCTCCTTCTCCTTCTTCTGCTTCTTCTGCTTCACCCTCCAGACTTCACCTTCTCCTTCTCCTTCTTCTGCTTCTTCTGCTTCGCCCTCCAGACTTCACCTTCTCCTTCTCCATCTTCTGCTTCTTCTGCTTCACTCTCCTGATTCACCTTCTCCTTCTCCTTCTTCTACTTCTTCTGATTCACCCTCCAGACTTCACCTTCTCCTTCTCCTTCTTCTGCTTCTTCTGATTCACCCTCCAGACTTCACCTTCTCCTTCTCCTTCTTCTACTTCTTCTGATTCACCCTCCAGACTTCACCTTCTCCTTCTCCCTCTTCTACTTCTTCAGATTCACCCTCCAGTCTTCACCTTCTCCTTCTTCTGTTTCTTCTGCTTCACCCTCCAGACTTCACCTTCTCCTTCTCTTTCTTCTGCTTCTTCTGATTCACCCTCCAGACTTCACCTTCTCCTTCTCCTTCTTCTGATTCTTCTGATTCACCCTCCAGACTTCACCTTCTCCTTCTCCTTCTTCTGCTTCTTCTGATTCACCCTCCTGACTTCACCTTCTCCTTCTCCTTCTTCTACTTCTTCTGATTCACCCTCCTGACTTCACCTTCTCCTTCTCCTTCTTCTACTTCTTCTGCTTCACCCTCCAGACTTCACCTTCTCCTTCTCCTTCTTCTACTTCTTCTGATTCACCCTCCAGACTTCACCTTCTCCTTCTCCTTCTTTTGCTTCTTCTGCTTCACACTCCAGACTTCACCTTCTCCTTCTCCTTCTTCTGCTTCTTCTGATTCACCCTCCTTACTTCACCTTCTCCTTCTCCTTCTTCTGCTTCTTCTGATTCACCCTCCTGACTTCACCTTCTCCTTCTCCTTATTCTGCTTCTTCTGTTTCACCCTCCAGACTTCACCTTCTCCTTCTCCTTCTTCTGCTTCTTCTGATTCACCCTCCAGATTTCACCTTCTCCTTCTCCTTCTTCTGCTTCTTCTGATTCACCCTCCAGACTTCACCTTCTCCTTCTCCTTCTTCTACTTCTTCTGATTCACCCTCCAGACTTCACATTCTCCTTCTCCTTCTTCTGCTTCTTCTGATTCACCCTCCAGACTTCACCTTCTCCTTCTCCTTCTTCTACTTCTTCTGCTTCTCCCTCCAGACTTCACCTTCTCCTTCTCCTTCTTCTGCTTCTTCTGATTCACCCTCCAGACTTCACCTTCTCATTCTCCTTCTTCTACTTCTTCTGATTCACCCTCCAGACTTCACCTTCTCCTTCTCCTTCTTCTACTTCTTCTGATTCACCCTCCAGACTTCACCTTCTCCTTCTCCTTCTTCTGCTTCTTCCGATTCACCCTCCTGACTTCACCTTCTCCTTCTCCTTCTTCTGCTTCTTCTGCTTCACCCTCCTGACTTCACCTTCTCCTTCTCCTTCTTCTACTTCTTCTGATTCACCATCCAGACTTCACCTTCTCCTTCTCCTTCTTCTGCTTCTTCTGCTTCACCCTCCAGACTTCACCTTCTCCTTCTCCTTCTTCTGCTTCTTCTGCTTCGCCCTCCAGACATCACCTTCTCCTTCACCTTCTTCTGCTTCTTCTGCTTCACCCTCCAGACTTCACCTTCTCCTTCTCCTTCTTCTGCTTCTTCTGCTTCACTCTCCTGACTTCTCCTTCTCCTTCAGCTTCTTCTACTTCTTCTGATTCACCCTCCAGACTTGACCTTCTCCTTCTCCTTCTTCTGCTTCTTCTGATTCACCCTCCAGACTTCACCTTCTCCTTCTCCTTCTTCTGCTTCTTCTGCTGCGCCCTCCAGACTTCACCTTCTCCTTCTCCTTCTTCTGCTTCTTCTGCTTCACCCTCCTGACTTCACCTTCTCCTTCTCCTTCTTCTACTTCTTCTGATTCACCCTCCAGACTTCATCTTCTCCTTCTCCTTCTTCTGCTTCTTCTGATTCACCCTCCAGACTTCACCTTCTCCTTCTCCTTCTTCTGTTTCTTCTGCTTCACCCTCCAGACTTCACCTTCTCCTTCTCTTTCTTCTGCTTCTTCTGATTCACCCTCCAGACTTCACCTTCTCCTTCTCCTTCTTCTGATTCTTCTGATTCACCCTCCAGACTTCACCTTCTCCTTCTCCTTCTTCTGCTTCTTCTGATTCACCCTCCTGACTTCACCTTCTCCTTCTCCTTCTTCTACTTCTTCTGATTCACCCACCTGACTTCACCTTCTCCTTCTCCTTCTTCTACTTCTTCTGCTTCACCCTCCAGACTTCACCTTCTCCTTCTCCTTCTTCTACTTCTTCTGATTCACCCTCCAGACTTCACCTTCTCCTTCTCCTTCTTCTGCTTCTTCTGATTCACCCTCCAGACTTCACCTTCTCCTTCTCCTTCTTCTGCTTCTTCTGCTTCACCCTCCAGACTTCACCTTCTCCTTCTCCTTCTTCTGCTTCTTCTGCTGCGCCCTCCAGACTTCACCTTCTCCTTCTCCTTCTTCTACTTCTTCTGATTCACCCTCCAGACTTCACCTTCTCCTTCTCCTTCTTCTACTTCTTCTGATTCACCCTCCAGACTTCACCTTCTCCTTCTCCTTCTTCTACTTCTTCTGCTTCTCCCTCCAGACTTCACCTTCTCCTTCTCCTTCTTCTGCTTCTTCTGATTCACCCTCCAGACTTCACCTTCTCCTTCTCCTTCTTCTACTTCTTCTGATTCACCCTCCAGACTTCACCTTCTCCTTCTCCTTCTTCTACTTCTTCTGATTCACCCTCCAGACTTCACCTTCTCCTTCTCCTTCTTCTACTTCTTCCGATTCACCCTCCTGACTTCACCTTCTCCTTCTCCTTCTTCTGCTTCTTCTGCTTCACCCTCCTGACTTCACCTTGTCCTTCTCCTTCTTCTACTTCTTCTGATTCACCCTCCAGACTTCACCTTCTCCTTCTCCTTCTTCTGATTCTTCTGATTCACCCTCCAGACTTCACCTTCTCCTTCTCCTTCTTCTGCTTCTTCTGATTCACCCTCCTTACTTCACCTTCTCCTTCTTCTACTTCTTCTGATTCACCCTCCTGACTTCACCTTCTCCATCTCCTTCTTCTACTTCTTCTGCTTCACCCTCCAGACTTCACCTTCTCCTTCTCCTTCTTCTACTTCTTCTGATTCACCCTCCAGACTTCACCTTCTCCTTCTCCTTCTTTTGCTTCTTCTGCTTCACACTCCAGACTTCACCTTCTCCTTCTCCTTCTTCTGCTTCTTCTGATTCACCCTCCTTACTTCACCTTCTCCTTCTCCTTCTTCTGCTTCTTCTGATTCACCCTCCTGACTTCACCTTCTCCTTCTCCTTATTCTGCTTCTTCTGTTTCACCCTCCAGACTTCACCTTCTTCTTCTCCTTCTTCTGCTTCTTCTGATTCACCCTCCAGACTTCACCTTCTCCTTCTCCTTCTTCTGCTTCTTCCGATTCACCCTCCAGACTTCACCTTCTCCTTCTCCTTCTTCTACTTCTTCTGATTCACCCTCCAGACTTCACCTTCTCCTTCTCCTTCTTCTGCTTCTTCTGATTCACCCTCCAGACTTCACCTTCTCCTTCTCCTTCGTCTACTTCTTCTGATTCACCCTCCAGACTACACCTTCTCCTTCTCCTTCTTCTACTTCTTCTGATTCACCCTCCAGACTTCACCTTCTCCTTCTCCTTCTTCTACTTCTTCTGATTCACCCTCCAGACTTCACCTTCTCCTTCTCCTTCTTCTACTTCTTCTGATTCACCCTCCAGACTTCACCTTCTCCTTCTCCTTCTTCTACTTCTTCTGCTTCTCCCTCCAGACTTCACCTTCTCCTTCTCCTTCTTCTGCTTCTTCTGATTCACCCTCCAGACTTCACCTTCTCCTTCTCCTTCTTCTACTTCTTCTGATTCACCCTCCAGACTTCACCTTCTCCTTCTCCTTCTTCTACTTCTTCTGATTCACCCTCCAGACTTCACCTTCTCCTTCTCCTTCTTCTACTTCTTCCGATTCACCCTCCTGACTTCACCTTCTCCTTCTCCTTCTTCTGCTTCTTCTGCTTCACCCTCCTGACTTCACCTTGTCCTTCTCCTTCTTCTACTTCTTCTGATTCACCCTCCAGACTTCACCTTCTCCTTCTCCTTCTTCTGCTTCTTCTGCTTCACCCTCCAGACTTCACCTTCTCCTTCTCCTTCTGCTGCTTCTTCTGATTCGCCCTCCAGACATCACCTTCTCCTTCTCCTTCTTCTGCTTCTTCTGCTTCACCCTCCAGACTTCACCTTCTCCTTCTCCTTCTTCTGCTTCTTCTGCTTCACTCTCCTGACTTCACCTTCTCCTTCTCCTTCTTCTACTTCTTCTGATTCACCCTCCAGACTTCACCTTCTCCTTCTCCTTCTTCTGCTTCTTCTGCTTCACCCTCCAGACTTCACCTTCTCCTTCTCCTTCTTCTGCTTCTTCTGCTGCGCCATCCAGACTTCACCTTCTCCTTCTCCTTCTTCTACTTCTTCTGTTTCACCCCCCTGACTTCACCTGCTCCTTCTCCTTCTTCTGCTTCTTCTGATTCACCCTCCAGACTTCAACTTCTCCTGCTCCTTCTTCTGCTTCTTTTGCTTCACCCTCCAGACTTCACCTTCTCCTTCTCCTTCTTCTGCTTCTTCTGCTTCACCCTCCTGACTTCACCTTCTCCTTCTGCTTCTTCTACTTCTTCTGATTCACCCTCCAGACTTCACCTTCTCCTTCTCCTTCTTCTGCTTCTTCTGCTTCACCCTCCAGACTTCACCTTCTCCTTCTCCTTCTTCTGCTTCTTCTGCTTCGCCCTCCAGACTTCACCTTCTCCTTCTCCATCTTCTGCTTCTTCTGCTTCACTCTCCTGATTCACCTTCTCCTTCTCCTTCTTCTACTTCTTCTGATTCACCCTCCAGACTTCACCTTCTCCTTCTCCTTCTTCTGCTTCTTCTGATTCACCCTCCAGACTTCACCTTCTCCTTCTCCTTCTTCTACTTCTTCTGATTCACCCTCCAGACTTCACCTTCTCCTTCTCCCTCTTCTACTTCTTCAGATTCACCCTCCAGTCTTCACCTTCTCCTTCTTCTGTTTCTTCTGCTTCACCCTCCAGACTTCACCTTCTCCTTCTCTTTCTTCTGCTTCTTCTGATTCACCCTCCAGACTTCACCTTCTCCTTCTCCTTCTTCTGATTCTTCTGATTCACCCTCCAGACTTCACCTTCTCCTTCTCCTTCTTCTGCTTCTTCTGATTCACCCTCCTGACTTCACCTTCTCCTTCTCCTTCTTCTACTTCTTCTGATTCACCCTCCTGACTTCACCTTCTCCTTCTCCTTCTTCTACTTCTTCTGCTTCACCCTCCAGACTTCACCTTCTCCTTCTCCTTCTTCTACTTCTTCTGATTCACCCTCCAGACTTCACCTTCTCCTTCTCCTTCTTTTGCTTCTTCTGCTTCACACTCCAGACTTCACCTTCTCCTTCTCCTTCTTCTGCTTCTTCTGATTCACCCTCCTTACTTCACCTTCTCCTTCTCCTTCTTCTGCTTCTTCTGATTCACCCTCCTGACTTCACCTTCTCCTTCTCCTTATTCTGCTTCTTCTGTTTCACCCTCCAGACTTCACCTTCTCCTTCTCCTTCTTCTGCTTCTTCTGATTCACCCTCCAGATTTCACCTTCTCCTTCTCCTTCTTCTGCTTCTTCTGATTCACCCTCCAGACTTCACCTTCTCCTTCTCCTTCTTCTACTTCTTCTGATTCACCCTCCAGACTTCACATTCTCCTTCTCCTTCTTCTGCTTCTTCTGATTCACCCTCCAGACTTCACCTTCTCCTTCTCCTTCTTCTACTTCTTCTGCTTCTCCCTCCAGACTTCACCTTCTCCTTCTCCTTCTTCTGCTTCTTCTGATTCACCCTCCAGACTTCACCTTCTCATTCTCCTTCTTCTACTTCTTCTGATTCACCCTCCAGACTTCACCTTCTCCTTCTCCTTCTTCTACTTCTTCTGATTCACCCTCCAGACTTCACCTTCTCCTTCTCCTTCTTCTGCTTCTTCCGATTCACCCTCCTGACTTCACCTTCTCCTTCTCCTTCTTCTGCTTCTTCTGCTTCACCCTCCTGACTTCACCTTCTCCTTCTCCTTCTTCTACTTCTTCTGATTCACCATCCAGACTTCACCTTCTCCTTCTCCTTCTTCTGCTTCTTCTGCTTCACCCTCCAGACTTCACCTTCTCCTTCTCCTTCTTCTGCTTCTTCTGCTTCGCCCTCCAGACATCACCTTCTCCTTCACCTTCTTCTGCTTCTTCTGCTTCACCCTCCAGACTTCACCTTCTCCTTCTCCTTCTTCTGCTTCTTCTGCTTCACTCTCCTGACTTCTCCTTCTCCTTCAGCTTCTTCTACTTCTTCTGATTCACCCTCCAGACTTGACCTTCTCCTTCTCCTTCTTCTGCTTCTTCTGATTCACCCTCCAGACTTCACCTTCTCCTTCTCCTTCTTCTGCTTCTTCTGCTGCGCCCTCCAGACTTCACCTTCTCCTTCTCCTTCTTCTGCTTCTTCTGCTTCACCCTCCTGACTTCACCTTCTCCTTCTCCTTCTTCTACTTCTTCTGCTTCACCCCCCTGACTTCACCTGCTCCTTCTCCTTCTTCTGCTTCTTCTGGTTCACCCTCCTAACTTTACCTTCTCCTTCTCCTTCTTCTGCTTCTTCTGATTCACCCTCCTGACTTCACCTTCTCCTTCTCCTTCTTCTGCTTCTTCTAATTCACCCTCCAGACTTCACCTTCTCCTTGTCCTTCTTCTGCTTCTTCTGATTCACCCTCCAGACTTCACCTTCTCCTTCTCCTTCTTCTGCTTCTTCTGATTGACCCTCCAGACCTCACCTTCTCCTTCTCCTTCTTCTACTTCTTCTGATTCACCCACCAGACTTCATCTTCTCCTTCTCCTTCTTCTGCTTCTTCTGATTCACCCTCCAGACTTCACCTTCTCCTTCTCCTTATTCTGCTTCTTCTGATTCACCCTCCAGACTTCACCTTCTCCTTCTCCTTCTTCTACTTCTTCTGATTCACCCTCCTGACTTCACCTTCTCCTTCTCCTTCTTCTGCTTCTTCTGCTTCACCCTCCAGACTTCACCTTCTCCTGCTCCTTCTTCTGCTTCTTCTGCTTCACCCTCCAGACTTCACCTTCTCCTTCTCCTTCTTCTGCTTCTTCTGCTTCACCCTCCTGACTTCACCTTCTCCTTCTCCTTCTTCTACTTCTTCTGATTCACCCTCCAGACTTCACCTTCTCCTTCTCCTTCTTCTGCTTCTTCTGCTTCACCCTCCAGACTTCACCTTCTCCTTCTCCTTCTTCTGCTTCTTCTGCTTCGCCCTCCAGACTTCACCTTCTCCTTCTCCATCTTCTGCTTCTTCTGCTTCACTCTCCTGACTTCACCTTCTCCTTCTCCTTCTTCTACTTCTTCTGATTCACCCTCCAGACTTCACCTTCTCCTTCTCCTTCTTCTGCTTCTTCTGCTTCACCCTCCAGACTTCAGCTTCTCCTTCTCCTTCTTCTGCTTCTTCTGCTGCGCCCTCCAGACTTCACCTTCTCCTTCTCCTTCTTCTGCTTCTTCTGCTTCACCGTCCTGACTTCAATTCTCCTTCTCCTTCTTCTACTTCTTCTGCTTCACCCCCCTGACTTCACCTGCTCCTTCTCCTTCTTCTGCTTCTTCTGATTCACCCTCCTAACTACACCTTCTCCTTCTCCTTCTTCTACTTCTTCTGATTCACCCTCCTGACTTCATCTTCTCCTTCTCCTTCTTCTGCTTCTTCTGATTCACCCTCCAGACTTCACCTTCTCCTTCTCCTTCTTCTGCTTCTTCTGATTCACCCTCCAGACTTCACCTTCTCCTTCTCCTTCTTCCACTTCTTCTGATTCACCCTCCATACTTCACCTTCTCCTTCTCCTTCTTATACTTCTTGAGATTCACCCTCCAGTCTTCAAATTCTCCTTCTCCTTCTTCTGTTTCTTCTGCTTCACCCTCCAGACTTCACCTTCTTCTTCTCTTTCTTCTGCTTCTTCTGATTCACCCTCCAGACTTCACCTTCTCCTTCTCCTTCTTCTGATTCTTCTGATTCACCCTCCAGACTTCACCTTCTCCTTCTCCTTCTTCTGCTTCTTCTGATTCACCCTCCTGACTTCACCTTCTCCTTCTCCTACTTCTTCTGATTCACCCTCCTGACTTCACCTTCTCCTTCTCCTTCTTCTACTTCTTCTGCTTCACCCTCCAGACTTCACCTTCTCCTTCTCCTTCTTCTACTTCTTCTGATTCACCCTCCAGACTTCACCTTCTCCTTCTCCTTCTTCTGCTTCTTCTGATTCACCCTCCAGACTTCACCTTCTCCTTCTCCTTATTCTGCTTCTTCTGATTCACCCTCCAGACTTCACCTTCTCCTTCTCCTTCTTCTGCTTCTTCTGATTCACCCTCCAGACTTCACCTTCTCCTTCTCCTTCTTCTGCTTCTTCTGATTCACCCACCAGACTTCACCTTCTCCTTCTCCTTCTTCTGCTTCTTCTGATTCACCCTCCAGACTTCACCTTCTCCTTCTCCTTCTTCTGCTTCTTCTGATTCACCCTCCAGACTTCACCTTCTCCTTCTCCTTCTTCTGCTTCTTCTGATTCACCCTCCAGACTTCACCTTCTCCTTCTCCTTCTTCTACTTCTTCTGATTCACCCTCCAGACTTCACCTTCTCCTTCTCCTTCTTCTGCTTCTTCTGATTCACCCTCCAGACTTCACCTTCTCCTTCTCCTTCTTCTACTTCTTCTGCTTCACCCTCCAGACTACACCTTCTCCTTCTCCTTCTTCTACTTCTTCTGATTCACCCTCCAGACTTCACCTTCTCCTTCTCCTTATTCTGCTTCTGCTGATTCACCCTCCAGACTTCACCTTCTCCTTCTCCTTCTTCTGCTTCTTCTGATTCACCCTCCAGACTTCAACTTCTCCTTCTCCTTCTTCTACTTCTTCTGATTCACCCTCCAGACTTCACCTTCTCCTTCTCCTTCTTCTGCTTCTTCTGATTCACCCTCCAGACTTCACCTTCTCCTTCTCCTTATTCTGCTTCTTCTGATTCACCCTCCAGACTTCACCTTCTCCTTCTCCTTCTTCTGCTTCTTCTGATTCACCCTGCAGACTTCACCTTCTCCTTCTCCTTCTTCTGCTTCTTCTGATTCACCCTCCAGACTTCACCTTCTCCTTCTCCTTCTTCTGCTTCTTCTGATTCACCCTTCAGACTTCACCTTCTCCTTCTCCTTCTTCTACTTCTTCTGATTCACCCTCCAGACTTCACCTTCTCCTTCTCTTTCTTCTGCTTCTTCTGATTCACCCTCCAGACTTCACCTTCTCCTTCTCCTTCTTCTGATTCTTCTGATTCACCCTCCAGACTTCAGCTTCTCCTTCTCCTTCTTCTGCTTCTTCTGATTCACCCTCCTGACTTCACCTTCTCCTTCTCCTTCTTCTACTTCTTCTGATTCACCCTCCTGACTTCACCTTCTCCTTCTGCTTCTTCTACTTCTTCTGCTTCACCCTCCAGACTTCACCTTCTCCTTCTCCTTCTTCTACTTCTTCTGATTCACCCTCCAGACTTGACCTTCTCCTTTTCCTTCTTCTACTTCTTCTGATTCACCCTCCAGACTTCACCTTCTCCTTCTCCTTCTTCTGCTTCTTCTGCTTCACCGTCCTGACTTCACCTTCTCCTTCTCCTTCTTCTACTTCTTCTGCTTCATCCCCCTGACATCACCTGCTCCTTCTCCTTCTTCTGCTTCTTCTGATTCACCCTCCTAACTTCACCTTCTCCTTCTCCTTCTTCTGCTTCTTCTGATTCACCCTCCTGACTTCACCTTCTCCTTCTCCTTCTTCTGCTTCTTCTGATTCACCCTCCAGACTTCACCTTCTCCTTCTCCTTCTTCTGCTTCTTCTGATTCACCCTCCAGACTTCACCTTCTCCTTCTCCTTCTTCTGCTTCTTCTGATTCACCCTCCAGACTATACCTTCTCCTTCTCCTTCTTCTACTTCTTCTGATTCACCCTCCAGACTTCACCTTCTCCTTCTCCTTCTTCTGTTTCTTCTGATTCACCCTCCAGACTTCACCTTCTCCTTCTCCTTCTTCTGCTTCTTCTGATTCACCCTCCAGACTTCACCTTCTCCTTCTCCTTCTTCTGCTTCTTCTGATTCACCCTCCAGACCTCACCTTCTCCTTCTCCTTCTTCTACTTCTTCTGATTCACCCTCCAGACTTCATCTCCTTCTCCTTCTTCTGCTTCTTCTGATTCACCCTCCAGACTTCACCTTCTCCTTCTCCTTCTTCTGCTTCTTCTGATTCACCCTCCAGACTTCACCTTCTCCTTCTCCTTCTTCTACTTCTTCTGATTCACCCTCCAGACTTCACCTTCTCCTTCTCCTTCTTCTACTTCTTCTGATTCACCCTCCAGTCTTCACCTTCTCCTTCTCCTTCTTCTGTTTCTTCTGCTTCACCCTCCAGACTTCACCTTCTCCTTCTCTTTCTTCTGCTTCTTCTGATTCACCCTCCAGACTTCACCTTCTCCTTCTCCTTCTTCTGATTCTTCTGATTCACCCTACAGACTTCACCTTCTCCTTCTCCTTCTTCTGCTTCTTCTGATTCACCCTCCTGATTTCACCTTCTCCTTCTCCTTCTTCTACATCTTCTGATTCACCCTCCTGACTTCAACTTCTCCTTCTCCTTCTTCTGCTTCACCCTCCAGACTTCACCTTCTCCTTCTCCTTCTTCTACTTCTTCTGACTCACCCTCCAGACTTCACCTTCTCCTTCTCCTTCTTCTGCTTCTTCTGATTCACCCTCCAGACTTCACCTTCTCCTTCTCCTTATTCTGCTTCTTCTCATTCACCCTCCAGACTTCACCTTCTCCTTCTCCTTCTTCTGCTTCTTCTGATTCACCCTCCAGACTTCACCTTCTCCTTCTACTTCTTCTGCTTCTTCTGATTCACCCTCCAGACTTCACCTTCTCCTTCTCCTTCCTCTGCTTCTTCTGATTCACCCTCCAGACTTCACCTTCTCCTTCTCCTTCTTCTACTTCTTCTGATTTACCCTCCAGACTTCACCATCTCCTTCTCTTTCTTCTGCTTCTTCTGATTCACCCTCCAGACTTCACATTCTCCTTCTCCTTCTTCTGATTCTTCTGATTCACCCTCCAGACTTCACCTTCTCCTTCTCCTTCTTCTGCTTCTTCTGATTCACCCTCCTGACTTCACCTTCTCCTTCTCCTTCTTCTACTTCTTCTGATTCACCCTCCTGACTTCACCTTCTCCTTCTCCTTCTTCTACTTCTTCTGCTTCACCCTCCAGACTTCACCTTCTCCTTCTCCTTCTTCTACTTCTTCAGATTCAACCTCCAGACTTCACCTTCTCCTTCTCCTTCTTCTACTTCTTCTGATTCACCCTCCAGACTTCACCTTCTCCTTCTCCTTCTTCTACTTCTTCTGATTCACCCTCCAGACTTCACCTTCTCCTTCTCCTTCTTCTGCTTCTTCTGATACACCCTCCAGACTTCACCTTCTCCTTCTCCTTATTCTGCTTCTTCTGATTCACCCTCCAGACTTCTCCTTCTCCTTCTCCTTCTTCTGCTTCTTCTGATTCACCCTCCAGACTTCACCTTCTTCTTCTCCTTATTCAGCTTCTTCTGATTCACCCTCCAGACTTCACCTTCTCCTTCTCCTTCTTCTACTTCTTCTGATTCACCCTCCAGACTTCACCTTCTCCATCTCCTTCTTCTGCTTCTTCTGATTCACCCTCCAGACTTCACCTTCTCCTTCTCCTTCGTCTACTTCTTCTGATTCACCCTCCAGACTACACCTTCTCCTTCTCCTTCTTCTGATTCACCCTCCAGACTTCACCTTCTCCTTCTCCTTCTTCTGTTTCTTCTGATTCACCGTCCTGACTTCACCTTCTCCTTCTCCTTCTTCTACTTCTTCTGCTTCATCCCCCTGACATCACCTGCTCCTTCTCCTTCTTCTGCTTCTTCTGATTCACCCTCCTAACTTCACCTTCTCCTTCTCCTTCTTCTGCTTCTTCTGATTCACCCTCCTGACTTCACCTTCTCCTTCTCCTTCTTCTGCTTCTTCTGATTCACCCTCCAGACTTCACCTTCTCCTTCTCCTTCTTCTGCTTCTTCTGATTCACCCTCCAGACTTCACCTTCTCCTTCTCCTTCTTCTGCTTCTTCTGATTCACCCTCCAGACTATACCTTCTCCTTCTCCTTCTTCTACTTCTTCTGATTCACCCTCCAGACTTCACCTTCTCCTTCTCCTTCTTCTGTTTCTTCTGATTCACCCTCCAGACTTCACCTTCTCCTTCTCCTTCTTCTGCTTCTTCTGATTCACCCTCCAGACTTCACCTTCTCCTTCTCCTTCTTCTGCTTCTTCTGATTCACCCTCCAGACCTCACCTTCTCCTTCTCCTTCTTCTACTTCTTCTGATTCACCCTCCAGACTTCATCTTCTCCTTCTCCTTCTTCTGCTTCTTCTGATTCACCCTCCAGACTTCACCTTCTCCTTCTCCTTCTTCTGCTTCTTCTGATTCACCCTCCAGACTTCACCTTCTCCTTCTCCTTCTTCTACTTCTTCTGATTCACCCTCCAGTCTTCACCTTCTCCTTCTCCTTCTTCTGTTTCTTCTGCTTCACCCTCCAGACTTCACCTTCTCCTTCTATTTCTTCTGCTTCTTCTGATTCACCCTCCAGACTTCACCTTCTCCTTCTCCTTCTTCTGATTCTTCTGATTCACCCTACAGACTTCACCTTCTCCTTCTCCTTCTTCTGCTTCTTCTGATTCACCCTCCTGATTTCACCTTCTCCTTCTCCTTCTTCTACTTCTTCTGATTCACCCTCCTGACTTCAACTTCTCCTTCTCCTTCTTCTGCTTCACCCTCCAGACTTCACCTTCTCCTTCTCCTTCTTCTACTTCTTCTGACTCACCCTCCAGACTTCACCTTCTCCTTCTCCTTCTTCTGCTTCTTCTGATTCACCCTCCAGACTTCACCTTCTCCTTCTCCTTATTCTGCTTCTTCTCATTCACCCTCCAGACTTCACCTTCTCCTTCTCCTTCTTCTGCTTCTTCTGATTCACCCTCCAGACTTCACCTTCTCCTTCTACTTCTTCTGCTTCTTCTGATTCACCCTCCAGACTTCACCTTCTCCTTCTCCTTCCTCTGCTTCTTCTGATTCACCCTCCAGACTTCACCTTCTCCTTCTCCTTCTTCTACTTCTTCTGATTCACCCTCCAGACTTCACCATCTCCTTCTCTTTCTTCTGCTTCTTCTGATTCACCCTCCAGACTTCACATTCTCCTTCTCCTTCTTCTGATTCTTCTGATTCACCCTCCAGACTTCACCTTCTCCTTCTCCTTCTTCTGCTTCTTCTGATTCACCCTCCTGACTTCACCTTCTCCTTCTCCTTCTTCTACTTCTTCTGATTCACCCTCCTGACTTCACCTTCTCCTTCTCCTTCTTCTACTTCTTCTGCTTCACCCTCCAGACTTCACCTTCTCCTTCTCCTTCTTCTACTTCTTCAGATTCAACCTCCAGACTTCACCTTCTCCTTCTCCTTCTTCTACTTCTTCTGATTCACCCTCCAGACTTCACCTTCTCCTTCTCCTTCTTCTACTTCTTCTGATTCACCCTCCAGACTTCACCTTCTCCTTCTCCTTCTTCTGCTTCTTCTGATACACCCTCCAGACTTCACCTTCTCCTTCTCCTTATTCTGCTTCTTCTGATTCACCTTCCAGACTTCTCCTTCTCCTTCTCCTTCTTCTGCTTCTTCTGATTCACCCTCCAGACTTCACCTTCTCCTTCTCCTTATTCAGCTTCTTCTGATTCACCCTCCAGACTTCACCTTCTCCTTCTCCTTCTTCTACTTCTTCTGATTCACCCTCCAGACTTCACCTTCTCCATCTCCTTCTTCTGCTTCTTCTGATTCACCCTCCAGACTTCACCTTCTCCTTCTCCTTCGTCTACTTCTTCTGATTCACCCTCCAGACTACACCTTCTCCTTCTCCTTCTTCTACTTCTTCTGATTCACCCTCCAGACTTCACCTTCTCCTTCTCCTTCTTCTGTTTCTTCTGATTCACCGTCCAGACTTCACCTTCTCCTTCTCCTTCTTCTACTACTTCTGATTCACCCTCCAGACTTCACCTTCTCCTTCTCCTTCTTCTACTTCTTCTGATTCACCCTCCAGACTTCATCTTCTCCTTCTCCTTCTTCTGCTTCTTCTGATTCACCCTCCAGACTTCACCTTCTCCTTCTCCTTCTTCTGCTTCTTCTGATTCACCCTCCAGACTTCACCTTCTCCTTCTCCTTCTTCTACTTCTTCTGATTCACCCTCCAGACTTCACCTTCTCCTTCTCCTTCTTCCACTTCTTCTGATTCACCCTCCAGTCTTCACCTTCTCCTTCTCCTTCTTCTGTTTCTTCTGCTTCACCCTCCAGACTTCACCTTCTCCTTCTCCTTCTTCTGCTTCTTCTGATACACCCTCCAGACTTCACCTTCTCCTTCTCCTTATTCTGCTTCTTCTGATTCACCCTCCAGACTTCTCCTTCTCCTTCTCCTTCTTCTGCTTCTTCTGATTCACCCTCCAGACTTCACCTTCTCCTTCTCCTTATTCAGCTTCTTCTGATTCACCCTCCAGACTTCACCTTCTCCTTCTCCTTCTTCTACTTCTTCTGATTCACCCTCCAGACTTCACCTTCTCCATCTCCTTCTTCTGCTTCTTCTGATTCACCCTCCAGACTTCACCTTCTCCTTCTCCTTCGTCTACTTCTTCTGATTCACCCTCCAGACTACACCTTCTCCTTCTCCTTCTTCTACTTCTTCTGATTCACCCTCCAGACTTCACCTTCTCCTTCTCCTTCTTCTGTTTCTTCTGATTCACCGTCCAGACTTCACCTTCTCCTTCTCCTTCTTCTACTACTTCTGATTCACCCTCCAGACTTCACCTTCTCCTTCTCCTTCTTCTACTTCTTCTGATTCACCCTCCAGACTTCATCTTCACCTTCTCCTTCTTCTGCTTCTTCTGATTCACCCTCCAGACTTCACCTTCTCCTTCTCCTTCTTCTGCTTCTTCTGATTCACCCTCCAGACTTCACCTTCTCCTTCTCCTTCTTCTACTTCTTCTGATTCACCCTCCAGACTTCACCTTCTCCTTCTCCTTCTTCCACTTCTTCTGATTCACCCTCCAGTCTTCACCTTCTCCTTCTCCTTCTTCTGTTTCTTCTGCTTCACCCTCCAGACTTCACCTTCTCCTTCTCTTTCTTCTGCTTCTTCTGATTCACCCTCCAGACTTCACCTTCTCCTTCTCCTTCTTCTGATTCTTCTGATTCACCCTCCAGACTTCACCTTCTCCTTCTCCTTCTTCTGCTTCTTCAGATTCACCCTCCTGACTTCACCTTCTCCTTCTCCTTCTTCTACTTCTTCTGATTCACCCTCCTGACTTCACCTTCTCCTTCTCCTTCTTCTACTTCTTCTGCTTCACCCTCCAGACTTCACCTTCTCCTTCTCCTTCTTCTACTTCTTCTGATTCACCCTCCAGACTTCATCTTCTCCTTCTCCTTCTTCTGCTTCTTCTGATTCACCCTCCAGACTTCACCTTCTCCTTCTCCTTATTCTGCTTCTTCTGATTCACCCTCCAGACTTCACCTTCTCCTTCTCCTGATTCTGCTTCTTCTGATTCACCCTCCAGACTTCACCTTCTCCTTCTCCTTCTTCTGCTTCTTCTGATTCACCCTCCTGACTTCACCTTCTCCTTCTCCTTCTTCTACTTCTTCTGATTCACCCTCCTGACTTCACCTTCTCCTTCTCCTTCTTCTACTTCTTCTGCTTCACCCTCCAGACTTCACCTTCTCCTTCTCCTTCTTCTACTTCTTCTGATTCACCCTCCAGACTTCACCTTCTCCTTCTCCTTCTTCTGCTTCTTCTGATTCACCCTCCATACTTCACCTTCACTTCTCCTTATTCTGCTTCTTCTGATTAACCCTCCAGACTTCAACTTCTCCTTTTCCTTCTTCTGCTTCTTCTGATTCACCCTCCATACTTCACCTTCACTTCTCCTTCTTCTGCTTCTTCTGATTCACCCTCCAGACTTCACCTTCTCCTTCTCCTTCTTCTGCTTCTTCTGATTCACCCTCCAGACTTCACCTTCTCCTTCTCCTTCTTCTGCTTCTTCTGATTCACCCTCCAGACTTCACCTTCTCCTTCTCCTTCTTCTACTTCTTCTGATTCACCCTCCAGACTTTACCTTCTCCTTCTCTTTCTTCTGCTTCTTCTGATTCACCCTCCAGATTTGATCTTCTCCTTCTCCTTCTTCTGCTTCTTCTGATTCACCCTCCAGACTTCACCTTCTCCTTCTCCTTTTCTGCTTCTTCTGATTCACCCTCCAGACTTCACCTTCTCCTTCTCCTTTTTCTACTTCTTCTGATTCACCCTCCAGATTTCATCTTCTCCTTCTCCTTCTTCTGCTTCTTCTGATTCACCCTCCATACTTCACCTTCACTTCTCCTTATTCTGCTTCTTCTGATTAACCCTCCAGACTTCAACTTCTCCTTTTCCTTCTTCTGCTTCTTCTGATTCACCCTCCATACTTCACCTTCACTTCTCCTTCTTCTGCTTCTTCTGATTCACCCTCCAGATTTGATCTTCTCCTTCTCCTTCTTCTGCTTCTTCTGATTCACCCTCCAGACTTCACCTTCTCCTTCTCCTTTTTCTACTTCTTCTGATTCACCCTCCAGACCTCACCTTCTCCTTCTCCTTCTTCTACTTCTTCTGATTCACCCTCCAGATTTCATCTTCTCCTTCTCCTTCTTCTGCTTCTTCTGATTCACCATCCAGACTTCACCTTCTCCTTCTCCTTCTTCTGCTTCTTCTGATTCACCCTCCTGACTTCACCTTCTCCTTCTCCTTCTTCTACTTCTTCTGATTCACCCTCCTGACTTCACCTTCTCCTTCTCCTTCTTCTACTTCTTCTGCTTCACCCTCCAGACTTCACCTTCTCCTTCTCCTTCTTCTACTTCTTCTGATTCACCCTCCAGACTTGACCTTCTCCTTCTCCTTCTTCTACTTCTTCTGATTCACCCTCCAGACTTCACCTTCTCCTTCTCCTTCTTCTGATTCTTCTGATTCACCCTACAGACTTCACATTCTCCTTCTCCTTCTTCTGCTTCTTCTGATTCACCCTCCTGATTTCACCTTCTCCTTCTCCTTCTTCTACTTCTTCTGATTCACCCTCCTGACTTCAACTTCTCCTTCTCCTTCTTCTGCTTCACCCTCCAGACTTCACCTTCTCCTTCTCCTTCTTCTACTTCTTCTGACTCACCCTCCAGACTTCACCTTCTCCTTCTCCTTCTTCTGCTTCTTCTGATTCACCCTCCAGACTTCACCTTCTCCTTCTCCTTATTCTGCTTCTTCTCATTCACCCTCCAGACTTCACCTTCTCCTTCTCCTTCTTCTGCTTCTTCTGATTCACCCTCCAGACTTCACCTTCTCCTTCTACTTCTTCTGCTTCTTCTGATTCACCCTCCAGACTTCACCTTCTCCTTCTCCTTCCTCTGCTTCTTCTGATTCACCCTCCAGACTTCACCTTCTCCTTCTCCTTCTTCTACTTCTTCTGATTCACCCTCCAGACTTCACCATCTCCTTCTCTTTCTTCTGCTTCTTCTGATTCACCCTCCAGACTTCACATTCTCCTTCTCCTTCTTCTGATTCTTCTGATTCACCCTCCAGACTTCACCTTCCCCTTCTCCTTCTTCTGCTTCTTCTGATTCACCCTCCTGACTTCACCTTCTCCTTCTCCTTCTTCTTCTTCTTCTGATTCACCCTCCTGACTTCACCTTCTCCTTCTCCTTCTTCTACTTCTTCTGATTCAACGTCCAGACTTCACCTTCTCCTTCTCCTTCTTCTACTTCTTCTGATTCACCCTCCAGACTTCACCTTCTCCTTCTCCTTCTTCTACTTCTTCTGATTCACCCTCCAGACTTCACCTTCTCCTTCTTCTGCTTCTTCTGATTCACCCTCCAGACTTCACCTTCTCCTTCTCCTTATTCTGCTTCTTCTGATTCACCCTCCAGACTTCTCCTTCTCCTTCTCCTTCTTCTGCTTCTTCTGATTCACCCTCCAGACTTCACCTTCTCCTTCTCCTTATTCAGCTTCTTCTGATTCACCCTCCAGACTTCACCTTCTCCTTCTCCTTCTTCTACTTCTTCTGATTCACCCTCCAGACTTCACCTTCTCCATCTCCTTCTTCTGCTTCTTCTGATTCACCCTCCAGACTTCACCTTCTCCTTCTCCTTCGTCTACTTCTTCTGATTCACCCTCCAGACTACACCTTCTCCTTCTCCTTCTTCTACTTCTTCTGATTCACCCTCCAGACTTCACCTTCTCCTTCTCCTTCTTCTGTTTCTTCTGATTCACCGTCCAGACTTCACCTTCTCCTTCTCCTTCTTCTACTACTTCTGATTCACCCTCCAGACTTCACCTTCTCCTTCTCCTTCTTCTACTTCTTCTGATTCACCCTCCAGACTTCATCTTCTCCTTCTCCTTCTTCTGCTTCTTCTGATTCACCCTCCAGACTTCACCTTCTCCTTCTCCTTCTTCTGCTTCTTCTGATTCACCCTCCAGACTTCACCTTCTCCTTCTCCTTCTTCTACTTCTTCTGATTCACCCTCCAGACTTCACCTTCTCCTTCTCCTTCTTCCACTTCTTCTGATTCACCCTCCAGTCTTCACCTTCTCCTTCTCCTTCTTCTGTTTCTTCTGCTTCACCCTCCAGACTTCACCTTCTCCTTCTCTTTCTTCTGCTTCTTCTGATTCACCCTCCAGACTTCACCTTCTCCTTCTCCTTCTTCTGATTCTTCTGATGCACCCTCCAGACTTCACCTTCTCCTTCTCCTTCTTCTGCTTCTTCTGATTCACCCTCCTGACTTCACCTTCTCCTTCTCCTTCTTCTACTTCTTCTGATTCACCCTCCTGACTTCACCTTCTCCTTCTCCTTCTTCTACTTCTTCTGCTTCACCCTCCAGACTTCACCTTCTCCTTCTCCTTCTTCTACCTCTTCTGATTCACCCTCCAGACTTCATCTTCTCCTTCTCCTTCTTCTGCTTCTTCTGATTCACCCTCCAGACTTCACCTTCTCCTTCTCCTTATTCTGCTTCTTCTGATTCACCCTCCAGACTTCACCTTCTCCTTCTCCTGATTCTGCTTCTTCTGATTCACCCTCCAGACTTCACCTTCTCCTTCTCCTTCTTCTGCTTCTTCTGATTCACCCTCCTGACTTCACCTTCTCCTTCTCCTTCTTCTACTTCTTCTGATTCACCCTCCTGACTTCACCTTCTCCTTCTCCTTCTTCTACTTCTTCTGCTTCACCCTCCAGACTTCACCTTCTCCTTCTCCTTCTTCTACTTCTTCTGATTCACCCTCCAGACTTCACCTTCTCCTTCTCCTTCTTCTGCTTCTTCTGATTCACCCTCCATACTTCACCTTCACTTCTCCTTATTCTGCTTCTTCTGATTAACCCTCCAGACTTCAACTTCTCCTTCTCCTTCTTCTGCTTCTTCTGATTCACCCTCCATACTTCACCTTCACTTCTCCTTCTTCTGCTTCTTCTGATTCACCCTCCAGACTTCACCTTCTCCTTCTCCTTCTTCTGCTTCTTCTGATTCACCCTCCAGACTTCACCTTCTCCTTCTCCTTCTTCTGCTTCTTCTGATTCACCCTCCAGACTTCACCTTCTCCTTCTCCTTCTTCTACTTCTTCTGATTCACCCTCCAGACTTCACCTTCTCCTTCTCTTTCTTCTGCTTCTTCTGATTCACCCTCCAGATTTGATCTTCTCCTTCTCCTTCTTCTGCTTCTTCTGATTCACCCTCCAGACTTCACCTTCTCCTTCTCCTTTTCTGCTTCTTCTGATTCACCCTCCAGACTTCACCTTCTCCTTCTCCTTCTTCTGCTTCTTCTGATTCACCCTCCAGACTTCACCTTCTCCTTCTCCTTTTTCTACTTCTTCTGATTCACCCTCCAGACCTCACCTTCTCCTTCTCCTTCTTCTACTTCTTCTGATTCACCCTCCAGATTTCATCTTCTCCTTCTCCTTCTTCTGCTTCTTCTGATTCACCATCCAGACTTCACCTTCTCCTTCTCCTTCTTCTGCTTCTTCTGATTCACCCTCCTGACTTCACCTTCTCCTTCTCCTTCTTCTACTTCTTCTGATTCACCCTCCTGACTTCACCTTCTCCTTCTCCTTCTTCTACTTCTTCTGCTTCACCCTCCAGACTTCACCTTCTCCTTCTCCTTCTTCTACTTCTTCTGATTCACCCTCCAGACTTGACCTTCTCCTTCTCCTTCTTCTACTTCTTCTGATTCACCCTCCAGACTTCACCTTCTCCTTCTCCTTCTTCTGCTTCTTCTGCTTCACCGTCCTGACTTCACCTTCTCCTTCTCCTTCTTCTACTTCTTCTGCTTCATCCCCCTGACATCACCTGCTCCTTCTCCTTCTTCTGCTTCTTCTGATTCACCCTCCTAACTTCACCTTCTCCTTCTCCTTCTTCTGCTTCTTCTGATTCACCCTCCTGACTTCACCTTCTCCTTCTCCTTCTTCTGCTTCTTCTGATTCACCCTCCAGACTTCACCTTCTCCTTCTCTTTATTCTGCTTCTTCTGATTCACCCTCCAGACTTCACCTTCTCCTTCTCCTTCTTCTGATTCTTCTGATTCACCCTCCAGACTTCACCTTCTCCTTCTCCTTCTTCTACTTCTTCTGATTCACCCTCCTGACTTCACCTTCTCCTTCTCCTTCTTCTACTTCTTCTGCTTCACCCTCCAGACTTCACCTTCTCCTTCTCCTTCTTCTACTTCTTCTGATTCACCCTCCGGACTTGACCTTCTCCTTTTCCTTCTTCTACTTCTTCTGATTCACCCTCCAGACTTCACCTTCTCCTTCTCCTTCTTCTGCTTCTTCTGCTTCACCGTCCTGACTTCACCTTCTCCTTCTCCTTCTTCTACTTCTTCTGCTTCATCCCCCTGACATCACCTGCTCCTTCTCCTTCTTCTGCTTCTTCTGATTCACCCTCCTAACTTCACCTTCTCCTTCTCCTTCTTCTGCTTCTTCTGATTCACCCTCCTGACTTCACCTTCTACTTCTCCTTCTTCTGCTTCTTCTGATTCACCCTCCAGACTTCACCTTCTCCTTCTCCTTCTTCTGCTTCTTCTGATTCACCCTCCAGACTTCACCTTCTCCTTCTCCTTCTTCTGCTTCTTCTGATTCACCCTCCAGACTATACCTTCTCCTTCTCCTTCTTCTACTTCTTCTGATTCACCCTCCAGACTTCACCTTCTCCTTCTCCTTCTTCTGTTTCTTCTGATTCACCCTCCAGACTTCACCTTCTCCTTCTCCTTCTTCTGCTTCTTCTGATTCACCCTCCAGACTTCACCTTCTCCTTCTCCTTCTTCTGCTTCTTCTGATTCACCCTCCAGACCTCACCTTCTCCTTCTCCTTCTTCTACTTCTTCTGATTCACCCTCCAGACTTCATCTTCTCCTTCTCCTTCTTCTGCTTCTTCTGATTCACCCTCCAGACTTCACCTTCTCCTTCTCCTTCTTCTGCTTCTTCTGATTCACCCTCCAGACTTCACCTTCTCCTTCTCCTTCTTCTACTTCTTCTGATTCACCCTCCAGACTTCACCTTCTCCTTCTCCTTCTTCTCCTTCTTCTGATTCACCCTCCAGTCTTCACCTTCTCCTTCTCCTTCTTCTGTTCCTTCTGCTTCACCCTCCAGACTTCACCTTCTCCTTCTCTTTCTTCTGCTTCTTCTGATTCACCCTCCAGACTTCACCTTCTCCTTCTCCTTCTTCTGATTCTTCTGATTCACCCTACAGACTTCACCTTCTCCTTCTCCTTCTTCTGCTTCTTCTGATTCACCCTCCTGATTTCACCTTCTCCTTCTCCTTCTTCTACTTCTTCTGATTCACCCTCCTGACTTCACCTTCTCCTTCTCCTTCTTCTGCTTCACCCTCCAGACTTCACCTTCTCCTTCTCCTTCTTCTACTTCTTCTGATTCACCCTCCAGACTTCACCTTCTCCTTCTCCTTCTTCTGCTTCTTCTGATTCACCCTCCAGACTTCACCTTCTCCTTCTCCTTATTCTGCTTCTTCTCATTCACCCTCCAGACTTCACCTTCTCCTTCTCCTTCTTCTGCTTCTTCTGATTCATCCTCCAGACTTCACCTTCTCCTTCTACTTCTTCTGCTTCTTCTGATTCACCCTCCAGACTTCACCTTCTCCTTCTCCTTCCTCTGCTTCTTCTGATTCACCCTCCAGACTTCACCTTCTCCTTCTCCTTCTTCTACTTCTTCTGATTCACCCTCCAGACTTCACCATCTCCTTCTCTTTCTTCTGCTTCTTCTGATTCACCCTCCAGACTTCACATTCTCCTTCTCCATCTTCTGATTCTTCTTATTCACCCTCCAGACTTCACCTTCTCCTTTTCCTTCTTCTGCTTCTTCTGATTCACCCTCCTGACTTCACCTTCTCCTTCTCCTTCTTCTACTTCTTCTGATTCACCCTCCTGACTTCACCTTCTCCTTCTCCTTCTTCTACTTCTTCTGCTTCACCCTCCAGACTTCACCTTCTCCTTCTCCTTCTTCTACTTCTTCTGATTCAACCTCCAGACTTCACCTTCTCCTTCTCCTTCTTCTACTTCTTCTGATTCACCCTCCAGACTTCACCTTCTCCTTCTCCTTCTTCTACTTCTTCTGATTCACCCTCCAGACTTCACCTTCTCCTTCTCCTTCTTCTGCTTCTTCTGATTCACCCTCCAGACTTCACCTTCTCCTTCTCCTTATTCTGCTTCTTCTGATTCACCCTCCAGACTTCTCCTTCTCCTTCTCCTTCTTCTGCTTCTTCTGATTCACCCTCCAGACTTCACCTTCTCCTTCTCCTTCTTCTGCTTCTTCTGATTCACCCTCCAGACTTCACCTTCTCCATCTCCTTCTTCTACTTCTTCTGATTCACCCTCCAGACTTTACCTTCTCCATCTCCTTCTTCTGCTTCTACTGATTCACTCTCCAGACTTCACCTTCTCCTTCTCCTTCGTCTACTTCTTCTGATTCACCCTCCAGACTACACCTTCTCCTTCTCCTTCTTCTACTTCTTCTGATTCACCCTCCAGACTTCACCTTCTCCTTCTCCTTCTTCTGTTTCTTCTGATTCACCGTCCAGACTTCACCTTCTCCTTCTCCTTCTTCTACTACTTCTGATTCACCCTCCAGACTTCACCTTCTCCTTCTCCTTCTTCTACTTCTTCTGATTCACCCTCCAGACTTCATCTTCTCCTTCTCCTTCTTCTGCTTCTTCTGATTCACCCTCCAGACTTCACCTTCTCCTTCTCCTTCTTCTGCTTCTTCTGATTCACCCTCCAGACTTCACCTTCTCCTTCTCCTTCTTCTACTTCTTCTGATTCACCCTCCAGACTTCACCTTCTCCTTCTCCTTCTTCCACTTCTTCTGATTCACCCTCCAGTCTTCACCTTCTCCTTCTCCTTCTTCTGTTTCTTCTGCTTCACCCTCCAGACTTCACCTTCTCCTTCTCTTTCTTCTGCTTCTTCTGATTCACCCTCCAGACTTCACCTTCTCCTTCTCCTTCTTCTGATTCTTCTGATTCACCCTCCAGACTTCACCTTCTCCTTCTCCTTCTTCTGCTTCTTCTGATTCACCCTCCTGACTTCACCTTCTCCTTCTCCTTCTTCTACTTCTTCTGATTCACCCTCCTGACTTCACCTTCTCCTTCTCCTTCTTCTGCTTCACCCTCCAGACTTCACCTTCTCCTTCTCCTTCTTCTACTTCTTCTGATTCACCCTCCAGACTTCACCTTCTCCTTCTCCTTCTTCTGCTTCTTCTGATTCACCCTCCAGACCTCACCTTCTCCTTCTCCTTATTCTGCTTCTTCTCATTCACCCTCCAGACTTCACCTTCTCCTTCTCCTTCTTCTGCTTCTTCTGATTCACCCTCCAGACTTCACCTTCTCCTTCTACTTCTTCTGCTTCTTCTGATTCACCCTCCAGACTTCACCTTCTCCTTCTCCTTCCTCTGCTTCTTCTGATTCACCCTCCAGACTTCACCTTCTCCTTCTCCTTCTTCTACTTCTTCTGATTCACCCTCCAGACTTCACCATCTCCTTCTCTTTCTTCTGCTTCTTCTGAGTCACCCTCCAGACTTCACATTCTCCTTCTCCTTCTTCTGATTCTTCTTATTCACCCTCCAGACTTCACCTTCTCCTTCTCCTTCTTCTGCTTCTTCTGATTCACCCTCCTGACTTCACCTTCTCCTTCTCCTTCTTCTACTTCTTCTGATTCACCCTCCTGACTTCACCTTCTCCTTCTCCTTCTTCTACTTCTTCTGCTTCACCCTCCAGACTTCACCTTCTCCTTCTCCTTCTTCTACTTCTTCTGATTCAACCTCCAGACTTCACCTTCTCCTTCTCCTTCTTCTACTTCTTCTGATTCACCCTCCAGACTTCACCTTCTCCTTCTCCTTCTTCTACTTCTTCTGATTCACCCTCCAGACTTCACCTTCTCCTTCTCCTTCTTCTGCTTCTTCTGATTCACCCTCCAGACTTCACCTTCTCCTTCTCCTTATTCTGCTTCTTCTGATTCACCCTCCAGACTTCTCCTTCTCCTTCTCCTTCTTCTGCTTCTTCTGATTCACCCTCCAGACTTCACCTTCTCCATCTCCTTCTTCTACTTGTTCTGATTCACCCTCCAGACTTTACCTTCTCCATCTCCTTCTTCTGCTTCTTCTGATTCACCCTCCAGACTTCACCTTCTCCTTCTCCTTCGTCTACTTCTTCTGATTCACCCTCCAGACTACGCCTTCTCCTTCTCCTTCTTCTACTTCTTCTGATTCACCCTCCAGACTTCACCTTCTCCTTCTCCTTCTTCTGTTTCTTCTGATTCACCGTCCAGACTTCACCTTCTCCTTCTCCTTCTTCTACTACTTCTGATTCACCCTCCAGACTTCACCTTCTCCTTCTCCTTCTTCTACTTCTTCTGATTCACCCTCCAGACTTCATCTTCTCCTTCTCCTTCTTCTGCTTCTTCTGATTCACCCTCCAGACTTCACCTTCTCCTTCTCCTTCTTCTGCTTCTTCTGATTCACCCTCCAGACTTCAGCTTCTCCTTCTCCTTCTTCTACTTCTTCTGATTCACCCTCCAGACTTCACCTTCTCCTTCTCCTTCTTCCACTTCTTCTGATTCACCCTCCAGTCTTCACCTTCTCCTTCTCCTTCTTCTGTTTCTTCTGCTTCACCCTCCAGACTTCACCTTCTCCTTCTCTTTCTTCTGCTTCTTCCGATTCACCTTCCAGACTTCACCTTCTCCTTCTCCTTCTTCTGATTCTTCTGATTCACCCTCCAGACTTCACCTTCTCCTTCTCCTTCTTCTGCTTCTTCTGATTCACCCTCCTGACTTCACCTTCTCCTTCTCCTTCTTCTACTTCTTCTGATTCACCCTCCTGACTTCACCTTCTCCTTCTCCTTCTTCTACTTCTTCTGCTTCACCCTCCAGACTTCACCTTCTCCTTCTCCTCCTTCTACTTCTTCTGATTCACCCTCCAGACTTCATCTTCTCCTTCTCCTTCTTCTGCTTCTTCTGATTCACCCTCCAGACTTCACCTTCTCCTTCTCCTTATTCTGCTTCTTCTGATTCACCCTCCAGACTTCACCTTCTCCTTCTCCTGATTCTGCTTCTTCTGATTCACCCTCCAGACTTCACCTTCTCCTTCTCCTTCTTCTGCTTCTTCTGATTCACCCTCCTGACTTCACCTTCTCCTTCTCCTTCTTCTACTTCTTCTGATTCACCCTCCTGACTTCACCTTCTCCTTCTCCTTCTTCTACTTCTTCTGCTTCACCCTCCAGACTTCACCTTCTCCTTTTCCTTCTTCTGCTTCTTCTGATTCACCCTCCTGACTTCACCTTCTCCTTCTCCTTCTTCTACTTCTTCTGATTCACCCTCCTGACTTCACCTTCTCCTTCTCCTTCTTCTACTTCTTCTGCTTCACCCTCCAGACTTCACCTTCTCCTTCTCTTTCTTCTACTTATTCTGATTCAACCTCCAGACTTCACCTTCTCCTTCTCCTTCTTCTACTTCTTCTGATTCACCCTCCAGACTTCACCTTCTCCTTCTCCTTCTTCTACTTCTTCTGATTCACCCTCCAGACTTCACCTTCTCCTTCTCCTTCTTCTGCTTCTTCTGATTCACCCTCCAGACTTCACCTTCTCCTTCTCCTTATTCTGCTTCTTCTGATTCACCCTCCAGACTTCTCCTTCTCCTTCTCCTTCTTCTGCTTCTTCTGATTCACCCTCCAGACTTCACCTTCTCCTTCTCCTTCTTCTGCTTCTTCTGATTCACCCTCCAGACTTCACCTTCTCCATCTCCTTCTTCTACTTCTTCTGATTCACCCTCCAGACTTTACCTTCTCCATCTCCTTCTTCTGCTTCTACTGATTCACCCTCCAGACTTCACCTTCTCCTTCTCCTTCGTCTACTTCTTCTGATTCACCGTCCAGACTACACCTTCTCCTTCTCCTTCTTCTACTTCTTCTGATTCACCCTCCAGACTTCACCTTCTCCTTCTCTTTCTTCTGCTTCTTCTGATTCACCCTCCAGACTTCACCTTCTCCTTCTCCTTCTTCTGATTCTTCTGATTCACCCTCCAGACTTCACCTTCTCCTTCTCCTTCTTCTGCTTCTTCTGATTCACCCTCCTGACTTCACCTTCTCCTTCTCCTTCTTCTACTTCTTCTGATTCACCCTCCTGACTTCACCTTCTCCTTCTCCTTCTTCTGCTTCACCCTCCAGACTTCACCTTCTCCTTCTCCTTCTTCTACTTCTTCTGATTCACCCTCCAGACTTCACCTTCTCCTTCTCCTTCTTCTGCTTCTTCTGATTCACCCTCCAGACCTCACCTTCTCCTTCTCCTTATTCTGCTTCTTCTCATTCACCCTCCAGACTTCACCTTCTCCTTCTCCTTCTTCTGCTTCTTCTGATTCACCCTCCAGACTTCACCTTCTCCTTCTACTTCTTCTGCTTCTTCTGATTCACCCTCCAGACTTCACCTTCTCCTTCTCCTTCCTCTGCTTCTTCTGATTCACCCTCCAGACTTCACCTTCTCCTTCTCCTTCTTCTACTTCTTCTGATTCACCCTCCAGACTTCACCATCTCCTTCTCTTTCTTCTGCTTCTTCTGAGTCACCCTCCAGACTTCACATTCTCCTTCTCCTTCTTCTGATTCTTCTTATTCACCCTCCAGACTTCACCTTCTCCTTCTCCTTCTTCTGCTTCTTCTGATTCACCCTCCTGACTTCACCTTCTCCTTCTCCTTCTTCTACTTCTTCTGATTCACCCTCCTGACTTCACCTTCTCCTTCTCCTTCTTCTACTTCTTCTGCTTCACCCTCCAGACTTCACCTTCTCCTTCTCCTTCTTCTACTTCTTCTGATTCAACCTCCAGACTTCACCTTCTCCTTCTCCTTCTTCTACTTCTTCTGATTCACCCTCCAGACTTCACCTTCTCCTTCTCCTTCTTCTACTTCTTCTGATTCACCCTCCAGACTTCACCTTCTCCTTCTCCTTCTTCTGCTTCTTCTGATTCACCCTCCAGACTTCACCTTCTCCTTCTCCTTATTCTGCTTCTTCTGATTCACCCTCCAGACTTCTCCTTCTCCTTCTCCTTCTTCTGCTTCTTCTGATTCACCCTCCAGACTTCACCTTCTCCATCTCCTTCTTCTACTTCTTCTGATTCACCCTCCAGACTTTACCTTCTCCATCTCCTTCTTCTGCTTCTTCTGATTCACCCTCCAGACTTCACCTTCTCCTTCTCCTTCGTCTACTTCTTCTGATTCACCCTCCAGACTACGCCTTCTCCTTCTCCTTCTTCTACTTCTTCTGATTCACCCTCCAGACTTCACCTTCTCCTTCTCCTTCTTCTGTTTCTTCTGATTCACCGTCCAGACTTCACCTTCTCCTTCTCCTTCTTCTACTACTTCTGATTCACCCTCCAGACTTCACCTTCTCCTTCTCCTTCTTCTACTTCTTCTGATTCACCCTCCAGACTTCATCTTCTCCTTCTCCTTCTTCTGCTTCTTCTGATTCACCCTCCAGACTTCACCTTCTCCTTCTCCTTTTTCTGCTTCTTCTGATTCACCCTCCAGACTTCAGCTTCTCCTTCTCCTTCTTCTACTTCTTCTGATTCACCCTCCAGACTTCACCTTCTCCTTCTCCTTCTTCCACTTCTTCTGATTCACCCTCCAGTCTTCACCTTCTCCTTCTCCTTCTTCTGTTTCTTCTGCTTCACCCTCCAGACTTCACCTTCTCCTTCTCTTTCTTCTGCTTCTTCCGATTCACCTTCCAGACTTCACCTTCTCCTTCTCCTTCTTCTGATTCTTCTGATTCACCCTCCAGACTTCACCTTCTCCTTCTCCTTCTTCTGCTTCTTCTGATTCACCCTCCTGACTTCACCTTCTCCTTCTCCTTCTTCTACTTCTTCTGATTCACCCTCCTGACTTCACCTTCTCCTTCTCCTTCTTCTACTTCTTCTGCTTCACCCTCCAGACTTCACCTTCTCCTTCTCCTCCTTCTACTTCTTCTGATTCACCCTCCAGACTTCATCTTCTCCTTCTCCTTCTTCTGCTTCTTCTGATTCACCCTCCAGACTTCACCTTCTCCTTCTCCTTATTCTGCTTCTTCTGATTCACCCTCCAGACTTCACCTTCTCCTTCTCCTGATTCTGCTTCTTCTGATTCACCCTCCAGACTTCACCTTCTCCTTCTCCTTCTTCTGCTTCTTCTGATTCACCATCCTGACTTCACCTTCTCCTTCTCCTTCTTCTACTTCTTCTGATTCACCCTCCTGACTTCACCTTCTCCTTCTCCTTCTTCTACTTCTTCTGCTTCACCCTCCAGACTTCACCTTCTCCTTTTCCTTCTTCTGCTTCTTCTGATTCACCCTCCTGACTTCACCTTCTCCTTCTCCTTCTTCTACTTCTTCTGATTCACCCTCCTGACTTCACCTTCTCCTTCTCCTTCTTCTACTTCTTCTGCTTCACCCTCCAGACTTCACCTTCTCCTTCTCCTTCTTCTACTTCTTCTGATTCAACCTCCAGACTTCACCTTCTCCTTCTCCTTCTTCTACTTCTTCTGATTCACCCTCCAGACTTCACCTTCTCCTTCTCCTTCTTCTACTTCTTCTGATTCACCCTCCAGACTTCACCTTCTCCTTCTCCTTCTTCTGCTTCTTCTGATTCACCCTCCAGACTTCACCTTCTCCTTCTCCTTATTCTGCTTCTTCTGATTCACCCTCCAGACTTCTCCTTCTCCTTCTCCTTCTTCTGCTTCTTCTGATTCACCCTCCAGACTTCACCTTCTCCTTCTCCTTCTTCTGCTTCTTCTGATTCACCCTCCAGACTTCACCTTCTCCATCTCCTTCTTCTACTTCTTCTGATTCACCCTCCAGACTTTACCTTCTCCATCTCCTTCTTCTGCTTCTACTGATTCACCCTCCAGACTTCACCTTCTCCTTCTCCTTCGTCTACTTCTTCTGATTCACCCTCCAGACTACACCTTCTCCTTCTCCTTCTTCTACTTCTTCTGATTCACCCTCCAGACTTCACCTTCTCCTTCTCCTTCTTCTGTTTCTTCTGATTCACCGTCCAGACTTCACCTTCTCCTTCTCCTTCTTCTACTACTTCTGATTCACCCTCCAGACTTCACCTTCTCCTTCTCCTTCTTCTACTTCTTCTGATTCACCCTCCAGACTTCATCTTCTCCTTCTCCTTCTTCTGCTTCTTCTGATTCACCCTCCAGACTTCACCTTCTCCTTCTCCTTCTTCTGCTTCTTCTGATTCACCCTCCAGACTTCACCTTCTCCTTCTCCTTCTTCTACTTCTTCTGATTCACCCTCCAGACTTCACCTTCTCCTTCTCCTTCTTCCACTTCTTCTGATTCACCCTCCAGTCTTCACCTTCTCCTTCTCCTTCTTCTGTTTCTTCTGCTTCACCCTCCAGACTTCACCTTCTCCTTCTCTTTCTTCTGCTTCTTCTGATTCACCCTCCAGACTTCACCTTCTCCTTCTCCTTCTTCTGATTCTTCTGATTCACCCTCCAGACTTCACCTTCTCCTTCTCCTTCTTCTGCTTCTTCTGATTCACCCTCCTGACTTCACCTTCTCCTTCTCCTTCTTCTACTTCTTCTGATTCACCCTCCTGACTTCACCTTCTCCTTCTCCTTCTTCTGCTTCACCCTCCAGACTTCACCTTCTCCTTCTCCTTCTTCTACTTCTTCTGATTCACCCTCCAGACTTCACCTTCTCCTTCTCCTTCTTCTGCTTCTTCTGATTCACCCTCCAGACCTCACCTTCTCCTTCTCCTTATTCTGCTTCTTCTCATTCACCCTCCAGACTTCACCTTCTCCTTCTCCTTCTTCTGCTTCTTCTGATTCACCCTCCAGACTTCACCTTCTCCTTCTACTTCTTCTGCTTCTTCTGATTCACCCTCCAGACTTCACCTTCTCCTTCTCCTTCCTCTGCTTCTTCTGATTCACCCTCCAGACTTCACCTTCTCCTTCTCCTTCTTCTACTTCTTCTGATTCACCCTCCAGACTTCACCATCTCCTTCTCTTTCTTCTGCTTCTTCTGAGTCACCCTCCAGACTTCACATTCTCCTTCTCCTTCTTCTGATTCTTCTTATTCACCCTCCAGACTTCACCTTCTCCTTCTCCTTCTTCTGCTTCTTCTGATTCACCCTCCTGACTTCACCTTCTCCTTCTCCTTCTTCTACTTCTTCTGATTCACCCTCCTGACTTCACCTTCTCCTTCTCCTTCTTCTACTTCTTCTGCTTCACCCTCCAGACTTCACCTTCTCCTTCTCCTTCTTCTACTTCTTCTGATTCAACCTCCAGACTTCACCTTCTCCTTCTCCTTCTTCTACTTCTTCTGATTCACCCTCCAGACTTCACCTTCTCCTTCTCCTTCTTCTACTTCTTCTGATTCACCCTCCAGACTTCACCTTCTCCTTCTCCTTCTTCTGCTTCTTCTGATTCACCCTCCAGACTTCACCTTCTCCTTCTCCTTATTCTGCTTCTTCTGATTCACCCTCCAGACTTCTCCTTCTCCTTCTCCTTCTTCTGCTTCTTCTGATTCACCCTCCAGACTTCACCTTCTCCATCTCCTTCTTCTACTTCTTCTGATTCACCCTCCAGACTTTACCTTCTCCATCTCCTTCTTCTGCTTCTTCTGATTCACCCTCCAGACTTCACCTTCTCCTTCTCCTTCGTCTACTTCTTCTGATTCACCCTCCAGACTACGCCTTCTCCTTCTCCTTCTTCTACTTCTTCTGATTCACCCTCCAGACTTCACCTTCTCCTTCTCCTTCTTCTGTTTCTTCTGATTCACCGTCCAGACTTCACCTTCTCCTTCTCCTTCTTCTACTACTTCTGATTCACCCTCCAGACTTCACCTTCTCCTTCTCCTTCTTCTACTTCTTCTGATTCACCCTCCAGACTTCATCTTCTCCTTCTCCTTCTTCTGCTTCTTCTGATTCACCCTCCAGACTTCACCTTCTCCTTCTCCTTCTTCTGCTTCTTCTGATTCACCCTCCAGACTTCAGCTTCTCCTTCTCCTTCTTCTACTTCTTCTGATTCACCCTCCAGACTTCACCTTCTCCTTCTCCTTCTTCCACTTCTTCTGATTCACCCTCCAGTCTTCACCTTCTCCTTCTCCTTCTTCTGTTTCTTCTGCTTCACCCTCCAGACTTCACCTTCTCCTTCTCTTTCTTCTGCTTCTTCCGATTCACCTTCCAGACTTCACCTTCTCCTTCTCCTTCTTCTGATTCTTCTGATTCACCCTCCAGACTTCACCTTCTCCTTCTCCTTCTTCTGCTTCTTCTGATTCACCCTCCTGACTTCACCTTCTCCTTCTCCTTCTTCTACTTCTTCTGATTCACCCTCCTGACTTCACCTTCTCCTTCTCCTTCTTCTACTTCTTCTGCTTCACCCTCCAGACTTCACCTTCTCCTTCTCCTCCTTCTACTTCTTCTGATTCACCCTCCAGACTTCATCTTCTCCTTCTCCTTCTTCTGCTTCTTCTGATTCACCCTCCAGACTTCACCTTCTCCTTCTCCTTATTCTGCTTCTTCTGATTCACCCTCCAGACTTCACCTTCTCCTTCTCCTGATTCTGCTTCTTCTGATTCACCCTCCAGACTTCACCTTCTCCTTCTCCTTCTTCTGCTTCTTCTGATTCACCCTCCTGACTTCACCTTCTCCTTCTCCTTCTTCTACTTCTTCTGATTCACCCTCCTGACTTCACCTTCTCCTTCTCCTTCTTCTACTTCTTCTGCTTCACCCTCCAGACTTCACCTTCTCCTTCTCCTTCTTCTACTTCTTCTGATTCATCCTCCAGACTTCACCTTCTCCTTCTCCTTCTTCTGCTTCTTCTGATTTACCCTCCATACTTCACCTTCACTTCTCCTTATTCTGCTTCTTCTGATTCACCCTCCAGACTTCAACTTCTCCTTCTCCTTCTTCTGCTTCTTCTGATTCACCCTCCAGACTTCACCTTCTCCTTCTCCTTCTTCTGCTTCTTCTGATTCACCCTCCAGACTTCACCTTCTCCTTCTCCTTCTGCTGCTTCTTCTGATTCACCCTCCAGACTTCACCTTCTCCTTCTCCTTCTTCTACTTCTTCTGATTCACCCTCCAGACTTCACCTTCTCCTTCTCTTTCTTCTGCTTCTTCTGATTCACCCTCCAGATTTCATCTTCTCCTTCTCCTTCTTCTGCTTCTTCTGATTCACCCTCCAGACTTCACCTTCTCCATCTCCTTTTCTGCTTCTTCTGATTCACCCTCCAGACTTCACCTTCTCCTTCTCCTTCTTCTGCTTCTTCTGATTCACCCTCCAGACTTCACCTTCTCCTTCTCCTTCTTCATCTTCTTCTGATTCACCCTCCAGACCTCACCTTCTCCTTCTCCTTCTTCTACTTCTTCTGATTCACCCTCCAGATTTCATCTTCTCCTTCTCCTTCTTCTGCTTCTTCTGATTCACCCTCCAGACTTCACCTTCTCCTTCTCCTTCTTCTGCTTCTTCTGATTCACCCTCCTGACTTCACCTTCTCCTTCTCCTTCTTCTACTTCTTCTGATTCACCCTCCTGACTTCACCTTCTCCTTCTCCTTCTTTTACTTCTTCTGCTTCACCCTCCAGACTTCACCTTCTCCTTCTCCTTCTTCTACTTCTTCTGATTCACCCTCCAGACTTGACCTTCTCCTTCTCCTTCTTCTACTTCTTCTGATTCACCCTCCAGACTTCACCTTCTCCTTCTCCTTCTTCTGCTTCTTCTGCTTCACCGTCCTGACTTCACCTTCTCCTTCTCCTTCTTCTACTTCTTCTGCTTCATCCCCCTGACATCACCTGCTCCTTCTCCTTCTTCTGCTTCTTCTGATTCACCCTCCTAACTTCACCTTCTCCTTCTCCTTCTTCTGCTTCTTCTGATTCACCCTCCTGACTTCACCTTCTCCTTCTCCTTCTTCTGCTTCTTCTGCTTCACCCTCCAGACTTCACCTTCTCCTTCTCTTTCTTCTGCTTCTTCTGATTCACCCTCCAGACTTCACCTTCTCCTTCTCCTTCTTCTGATTCTTCTGATTCACCCTCCAGACTTCACATTCTCCTTCTCCTTCTTCTGCTTCTTCTGATTCACCCTCCTGACTTCACCTTCTCCTTCTCCTTCTTCTACTTCTTCTGATTCACCCTCCTGACTTCACCTTCTCCTTCTCCTTCTTCTGCTTCACCCTCCAGACTTCACCTTCTCCTTCTCCTTCTTCTACTTCTTCTGATTCACCCTCCAGACTTGACCTTCTCCTTCTCCTTCTTCTACTTATTCTGATTCAACCTCCAGACTTCACCTTCTCCTTCTCCTTCTTCTGCTTCTTCTGCTTCACCGTCCTGACTTCACCTTCTCCTTCTCCTTCTTCTACTTCTTCTGATTCACCCTCCTGACTTCACCTTCTCCTTCTCCTTCTTCTGCTTCACCCTCCAGACTTCACCTTCTCCATTTCCTTCTTCTGCTTCTTCTGATTCACCCTCCAGACTTCACCTTCTCCTTCTCCTTCGTCTACTTCTTCTGATTGACCCTCCAGACTACACCTTCTCCTTCTCCTTCTTCTACTTCTTCTGATTCACCCTCCAGACTTCACCTTCTCCTTCTCCTTCTTCTGTTTCTTCTGATTCACCGTCCAGACTTCACCTTCTCCTTCTCCTTCTTCTACTACTTCTGATTCACCCTCCAGACTTCACCTTCTCCTTCTCCTTCTTCTACTTCTTCTGATTCACCCTCCAGACTTCATCTTCTCCTTCTCCTTCTTCTGCTTCTTCTGATTCACCCTCCAGACTTCACCTTCTCCTTCTCCTTCTTCTGCTTCTTCTGATTCACCCTCCAGACTTCACCTTCTCCTTCTCCTTCTTCTACTTCTTCTGATTCACCCTCCAGACTTCACCTTCTCCTTCTCCTTCTTCTACTTCTTCTGATTCACCCTCCAGTCTTCACCTTCTCCTTCTCCTTCTTCTGTTTCTTCTGCTTCACCCTCCAGACTTCACCTTCTCCTTCTCTTTCTTCTGCTTCTTCTGATTCACCCTCCAGACTTCACCTTCTCCTTCTCCTTATTCTGCTTCTTCTGATTCACCCTCCAGACTTCTCCTTCTCCTTCTCCTTCTTCTGCTTCTTCTGATTCACCCTCCAGACTTCACCTTCTCCTTCTCCTTCTTCTGCTTCTTCTGATTCACCCTCCAGACTTCACCTTCTCCATCTCCTTCTTCTACTTCTTCTGATTCACCCTCCAGACTTTACCTTCTCCATCTCCTTCGTCTACTTCTTCTGATTCACCCTCCAGACTACACCTTCTCCTTCTCCTTCTTCTACTTCTTCTGATTCACCCTCCAGACTTCACCTTCTCCTTCTCCTTCTTCTGTTTCTTCTGATTCACCGTCCAGACTTCACCTTCTCCTTCTCCTTCTTCTACTACTTCTGATTCACCCTCCAGACTTCACCTTCTCCTTCTCCTTCTTCTACTTCTTCTGATTCACCCTCCAGACTTCATCTTCTCCTTCTCCTTCTTCTGCTTCTTCTGATTCACCCTCCAGACTTCACCTTCTCCTTCTCCTTCTTCTGCTTCTTCTGATTCACCCTCCAGACTTCACCTTCTCCTTCTCCTTCTTCTACTTCTTCTGATTCACCCTCCAGACTTCACCTTCTCCTTCTCCTTCTTCCACTTCTTCTGATTCACCCTCCAGTCTTCACCTTCTCCTTCTCCTTCTTCTGTTTCTTCTGCTTCACCCTCCAGACTTCACCTTCTCCTTCTCTTTCTTCTGCTTCTTCTGATTCACCCTCCAGACTTCACCTTCTCCTTCTCCTTCTTCTGATTCTTCTGATTCACCCTCCAGACTTCACCTTCTCCTTCTCCTTCTTCTGCTTCTTCTGATTCACCCTCCTGACTTCACCTTCTCCTTCTCCTTCTTCTACTTCTTCTGATTCACCCTCCTGACTTCACCTTCTCCTTCTCCTTCTTCTGCTTCACCCTCCAGACTTCACCTTCTCCTTCTCCTTCTTCTACTTCTTCTGATTCAACCTCCAGACTTCACCTTCTCCTTCTCCTTCTTCTGCTTCTTCTGATTCACCCTCCAGACCTCACCTTCTCCTTCTCCTTATTCTGCTTCTTCTCATTCACCCTCCAGACTTCACCTTCTCCTTCTCCTTCTTCTGCTTCTTCTGATTCACCCTCCAGACTTCACCTTCTCCTTCTACTTCTTCTGCTTCTTCTGATTCACCCTCCAGACTTCACCTTCTCCTTCTCCTTCCTCTGCTTCTTCTAATTCACCCTCCAGACTTCACCTTCTCCTTCTCCTTCTTCTACTTCTTATGATTCACCCTCCAGACTTCACCATCTCCTTCTCTTTCTTCTGCTTCTTCTGAGTCACCCTCCAGACTTCACATTCTCCTTCTCCTTCTTCTGATTCTTCTTATTCACCCTCCAGACTTCACCTTCTCCTTCTCCTTCTTCTGCTTCTTCTGATTCACCCTCCTGACTTCACCTTCTCCTTCTCCTTCTTCTACTTCTTCTGATTCACCCTCCTGACTTCACCTTCTCCTTCTCCTTCTTCTACTTCTTCTGCTTCACCCTCCAGACTTCACCTTCTCCTTCTCCTTCTTCTACTTCTTCTGATTCAACCTCCAGACTTCACCTTCTCCTTCTCCTTCTTCTACTTCTTCTGATTCACCCTCCAGACTTCACCTTCTCCTTCTCCTTCTTCTACTTCTTCTGATTCACCCTCCAGACTTCACCTTCTCCTTCTCCTTCTTCTGCTTCTTCTGATTCACCCTCCAGACTTCACCTTCTCCTTCTCCTTATTCTGCTTCTTCTGATTCACCCTCCAGACTTCTCCTTCTCCTTCTCCTTCTTCTGCTTCTTCTGATTCACCCTCCAGACTTCACCTTCTCCATCTCCTTCTTCTACTTCTTCTGATTCACCCTCCAGACTTTACCTTCTCCATCTCCTTCTTCTGCTTCTTCTGATTCACCCTCCAGACTTCACCTTCTCCTTCTCCTTCGTCTACTTCTTCTGATTCACCCTCCAGACTACGCCTTCTCCTTCTCCTTCTTCTACTTCTTCTGATTCACCCTCCAGACTTCACCTTCTCCTTCTCCTTCTTCTGTTTCTTCTGATTCACCGTCCAGACTTCACCTTCTCCTTCTCCTTCTTCTACTACTTCTGATTCACCCTCCAGACTTCACCTTCTCCTTCTCCTTCTTCTACTTCTTCTGATTCACCCTCCAGACTTCATCTTCTCCTTCTCCTTCTTCTGCTTCTTCTGATTCACCCTCCAGACTTCACCTTCTCCTTCTCCTTCTTCTGCTTCTTCTGATTCACCCTCCAGACTTCAGCTTCTCCTTCTCCTTCTTCTACTTCTTCTGATTCACCCTCCAGACTTCACCTTCTCCTTCTCCTTCTTCCACTTCTTCTGATTCACCCTCCAGTCTTCACCTTCTCCTTCTCCTTCTTCTGTTTCTTCTGCTTCACCCTCCAGACTTCACCTTCTCCTTCTCTTTCTTCTGCTTCTTCCGATTCACCTTCCAGACTTCACCTTCTCCTTCTCCTTCTTCTGATTCTTCTGATTCACCCTCCAGACTTCACCTTCTCCTTCTCCTTCTTCTGCTTCTTCTGATTCACCCTCCTGACTTCACCTTCTCCTTCTCCTTCTTCTACTTCTTCTGATTCACCCTCCTGACTTCACCTTCTCCTTCTCCTTCTTCTACTTCTTCTGCTTCACCCTCCAGACTTCACCTTCTCCTTCTCCTCCTTCTACTTCTTCTGATTCACCCTCCAGACTTCATCTTCTCCTTCTCCTTCTTCTGCTTCTTCTGATTCACCCTCCAGACTTCACCTTCTCCTTCTCCTTATTCTGCTTCTTCTGATTCACCCTCCAGACTTCACCTTCTCCTTCTCCTGATTCTGCTTCTTCTGATTCACCCTCCAGACTTCACCTTCTCCTTCTCCTTCTTCTGCTTCTTCTGATTCACCCTCCTGACTTCACCTTCTCCTTCTCCTTCTTCTACTTCTTCTGATTCACCCTCCTGACTTCACCTTCTCCTTCTCCTTCTTCTACTTCTTCTGCTTCACCCTCCAGACTTCACCTTCTCCTTCTCCTTCTTCTACTTCTTCTGATTCATCCTCCAGACTTCACCTTCTCCTTCTCCTTCTTCTGCTTCTTCTGATTTACCCTCCATACTTCACCTTCACTTCTCCTTATTCTGCTTCTTCTGATTCACCCTCCAGACTTCAACTTCTCCTTCTCCTTCTTCTGCTTCTTCTGATTCACCCTCCAGACTTCACCTTCTCCTTCTCCTTCTTCTGCTTCTTCTCATTCACCCTCCAGACTTCACCTTCTCCTTCTCCTTCTGCTGCTTCTTCTGATTCACCCTCCAGACTTCACCTTCTCCTTCTCCTTCTTCTACTTCTTCTGATTCACCCTCCAGACTTCACCTTCTCCTTCTCTTTCTTCTGCTTCTTCTGATTCACCCTCCAGATTTCATCTTCTCCTTCTCCTTCTTCTGCTTCTTCTGATTCACCCTCCAGACTTCACCTTCTCCATCTCCTTTTCTGCTTCTTCTGATTCACCCTCCAGACTTCACCTTCTCCTTCTCCTTCTTCTGCTTCTTCTGATTCACCCTCCAGACTTCACCTTCTCCTTCTCCTTCTTCATCTTCTTCTGATTCACCCTCCAGACCTCACCTTCTCCTTCTCCTTCTTCTACTTCTTCTGATTCACCCTTCAGATTTCATCTTCTCCTTCTCCTTCTTCTGCTTCTTCTGATTCACCCTCCAGACTTCACCTTCTCCTTCGCCTTCTTCTGCTTCTTCTGATTCACCCTCCTGACTTCACCTTCTCCTTCTCCTTCTTCTACTTCTTCTGATTCACCCTCCTGACTTCACCTTCTCCTTCTCCTTCTTTTACTTCTTCTGCTTCACCCTCCAGACTTCACCTTCTCCTTCTCCTTCTTCTACTTCTTCTGATTCACCCTCCAGACTTGACCTTCTCCTTCTCCTTCTTCTACTTCTTCTGATTCACCCTCCAGACTTCACCTTCTCCTTCTCCTTCTTCTGCTTCTTCTGCTTCACCGTCCTGACTTCACCTTCTCCTTCTCCTTCTTCTACTTCTTCTGCTTCATCCCCCTGACATCACCTGCTCCTTCTCCTTCTTCTGCTTCTTCTGATTCACCCTCCTAACTTCACCTTCTCCTTCTCCTTCTTCTGCTTCTTCTGATTCACCCTCCTGACTTCACCTTCTCCTTCTCCTTCTTCTGCTTCTTCTGATTCACCCTCCAGACTTCACCTTCTCCTTCTCTTTCTTCTGCTTCTTCTGATTCACCCTCCAGACTTCACCTTCTCCTTCTCCTTCTTCTGATTCTTCTGATTCACCCTCCAGACTTCACCTTCTCCTTCTCCTTCTTCTGCTTCTTCTGATTCACCCTCCTGACTTCACCTTCTCCCTCTCCTTCTTCTACTTCTTCTGATTCACCCTCCTGACTTCACCTTCTCCTTCTCCTTCTTCTGCTTCACCCTCCAGACTTCACCTTCTCCTTCTCCTTCTTCTACTTCTTCTGATTCACCCTCCAGACTTGACCTTCTCCTTCTCCTTCTTCTACTTATTCTGATTCAACCTCCAGACTTCACCTTCTCCTTCTCCTTCTTCTGCTTCTTCTGCTTCACCGTCCTGACTTCACCTTCTCCTTCTCCTTCTTCTACTTCTTCTGATTCACCCTCCTGACTTCACCTTCTCCTTCTCCTTCTTCTGCTTCACCCTCCAGACTTCACCTTCTCCATTTCCTTCCTCTGCTTCTTCTGATTCACCCTCCAGACTTCACCTTCTCCTTCTCCTTCGTCTACTTCTTCTGATTGACCCTCCAGACTACACCTTCTCCTTCTCCTTCTTCTACTTCTTCTGATTCACCCTCCAGACTTCACCTTCTCCTTCTCCTTCTTCTGTTTCTTCTGATTCACCGTCCAGACTTCACCATCTCCTTCTCCTTCTTCTGCTTCTTCTGATTCACCCTCCAGACTTCACCTTCTCCTTCTCCTTCTTCTACTTTTTCTGATTCACCCTCCAGACTTCACCTTCTCCTTCTCCTTCTTCTACTTCTTCTGATTCACCCTCCAGTCTTCACCTTCTCCTTCTCCTTCTTCTGTTTCTTCTGCTTCACCCTCCAGACTTCACCTTCTCCTTCTCTTTCTTCTGCTTCTTCTGATTCACCCTCCAGACTTCACCTTCTCCTTCTCCTTCTTCTGATTCTTCTGATTCACCCTCCAGACTTCACCTTCTCCTTCTCCTTCTTCTGCTTCTTCTGATTCACCCTCCTGACTTCACCTTCTCCTTCTCCTTCTTCTACTTCTTCTGCTTCACCCTCCAGACTTCACCTTCTCCTTCTCCTTCTTCTACTTCTTCTGATTCACCCTCCAGACTTCATCTTCTCCTTCTCCTTCTCCTGCTTCTTCTGATTCACCCTCCAGACTTCACCTTCTCCTTCTCCTTATTCTGCTTCTTCTGATTCCCCCTCCAGACTTCACCTTCTCCTTCTCCTTATTCTGCTTCTTCTGATTCACCCTCCAGACTTCACCTTCTCCTTCTCCTTCCTCTGCTTCTTCTGATTCACCCTCCAGACTTCACCTTCTCCTTCTCCTTCTTCTGATTCTTCTGATTCACCCTCCAGACTTCACCTTCTCCTTCTCCTTCTTCTGCTTCTTCTGATTCACCCTCCTGACTTCACCTTCTCCTTCTCCTTCTTCTACTTCTTCTGATTCACCCTCCTGACTTCACCTTCTCCTTCTCCTTCTTCTACTTCTTCTGATTCACCCTCCAGACTTCACCTTCTCCTTCTCCTTCTTCTGCTTCTTCTGATTCACCCTCCAGACTTCACCTTCTCCTTCTCCTTATTCTGCTTCTTCTGATTCACCCTCCAGTCTTCACCTTCTCCTTCTCCTTCTTCTGCTTCTTCTGATTCACACTCCAGACTTCACCTTCTCCTTCTCCTTCTTCTACTTCTTCTGATTCACCCTCCAGACTTCTCCTTCTCCTTCTCTTTCTTCTGCTTCATCTGATTCACCCTCCAGACTTCACCTTCTCCTTCTCCTTCTTCTGATTCTTCTGATTCACCCTCCAGACTTCACCTTCTTCTTCTCCTTCTTCTGCTTCTTCTGATTCACCCTCCTGACTTCACCTTCTCCTTCTCCTTCTTCTACTTCTTCTGATTCACCCTCCTGACTTCACCTTCTCCTTCTCCTTCTTCTACTTCTTCTGCTTCACCCTCCAGACTTCACCTTCTCCTTCTCCTTCTTCTACTTCTTCTGATTCACCCTCCAGACTTGACCTTCTCCTTCTCCTTCTTCTACTTCTTCTGATTCACCCTCCAGACTTCACCTTCTCCTTCTCCTTCTTCTGCTTCTTCTGCTTCACCGTCCTGACTTCACCTTCTCCTTCTCCTTCTTCTACTTCTTCTGCTTCATCCCCCTGACATCACCTGCTCCTTCTCCTTCTTCTGCTTCTTCTGATTCACCCTCCTAACTTCACCTTCTCCTTCTCCTTCTTCTGCTTTTCTGATTCACCCTCCTGACTTCACCTTCTCCTTCTCCTTCTTCTGCTTCTTCTGATTCACCCTCCAGACTTCACCTTCTCCTTCTCCTTCTTCTGCTTCTTCTGATTCACCCTCCAGACTTCACCTTCTCCTTCTCCTTCTTCTGCTTCTTCTGATTCACCCTCCAGACCTCACCTTCTCCTTCTCCTTCTTCTACTTCTTCTGATTCACCCTCCAGACTTCATCTGTTCCTTCTCCTTCTTCTACTTCTTCTGATTCACCCTCCAGACTTCACCTTCTCCTTCTCCTTCTTCTACTTCTTCTGATTCACCCTCCAGTCTTCACCTTCTCCTTCTACTTCTTCTGTTTCTTCTGCTTCACCCTCCAGACTTCACCTTCTCCTTCTCTTTCTTCTGCTTCTTCTGATTCACCCTCCAGACTTCACCTTCTCCTTCTCCTTCTTCTGATTCTTCTGATTCACCCTCCAGACTTCACCTTCTCCTTCTCCTTCTTCTGCTTCTTCTGATTCACCCTCCTGACTTCACCTTCTCCTTCTCCTTCTTCTACTTCTTCTGATTCACCCTCCTGACTTCACCTTCTCCTTCTCCTTCTTCTACTTCTTCTGCTTCACCCTCCAGACTTCACCTTCTCCTTCTCCTTCTTCTACTTCTTCTGATTCACCCTTCAGACTTCACCTTCTCCTTCTCCTTTTTCTGCTTCTTCTGATTCACCCTCCAGACTTCACCTTCTCCTTCTCCTTATTCTGCTTCTTCTGATTCACCCTCCAGACTTCACCTTCTCCATCTCCTTCTTCTACTTCTTCTGATTCACCCTCCAGACAACACCTTCTCCTTCTCCTTCTTCTACTTCTTCTGATTCACCCTCCAGCCTTCACCTTCTCCTTCTCCTTCTTCTGCTTCTTCTGATTCACCCTCCTGACTTCACATTCTCCTTCTCCTTCTTCTGCTTCTTCTGCTTCACCGTCCTGACTTCACCTTCTCCTTCTCCTTCTTCTACTTCTTCTGCTTCATCCCGCTGACATCACCTGCTCCTTCTCCTTCTTCTGCTTCTTCTGATTCACCCTCCTAACTTCACCTTCTCCTTCTCCGTCTTCTGCTTCTTCTGATTCACCCTCCTGACTTCACCTTCTCCTTCTCCTTCTTCTGCTTCTTCTGATTCACCCTCCAGACTTCACCTTCTCCTTCTCCTTCTTCTGCTTCTTCTGATTCACCCTCCAGACTTCACCTTCTCCTTCTCCTTCTTCTGATTCTTCTGATTCACCCTCCAGACTTCACCTTCTCCTTCTCCTTCTTCTGCTTCTTCTGATTCACCCTCCTGACTTCACCTTCTCCTTCTCCTTCTTCTACTTCATCTGATTCACCCTCCTGACTTCACCTTCTCCTTCTCCTTCTTCTACTTCTTCTGCTTCACCCTCCAGACTTCACCTTCTCCTTCTCCTTCTTCTGCTTCTTCTGATTCACCCTCCAGACTTCTCCTTCTCCTTCTCCTTCTTCTGCTTCTTCTGATTCACCCTCCAGACTTCACCTTCTCCTTCTCCTTCTTCTGCTTCTTCTGATTCACCCTCCAGACTTCACCTTCTCCTTCTCCTTCTTCTACTTCTTCTGATTCACCCTCCAGACTTCACCTTCTCCATTTCCTTCTTCTGCTTCTTCTGATTCACCCTCCAGACTTCACCTTCTCCTTCTCCTTCGTCTACTTCTTCTGATTCACCCTCCAAACTACACCTTCTCCTTCTCCTTCTTCTGTTTCTTCTGATTCACCGTCCAGACTTCACCTTCTCCTTCTCCTTCTTCTACTACTTCTGATTCACCCTCCAGACTTCACCTTCTCCTTCTCCTTCTTCTACTTCTTCTGATTCACCCTCCAGACTTCATCTTCTCCTTCTCCTTCTTCTGCTTCTTCTGATTCACCCTCCAGACTTCACCTTCTCCTTCTCCTTCTTCTGCTTCTTCTGATTCACGCTCCAGACTTCACCTTCTCCTTCTCCTTCTTCTACTTCTTCTGATTCACCCTCCAGACTTCACCTTCTCCTTCTCCTTCTTCTACTTCTTCTGATTCACCCTCCAGTCTTCACCTGCTCCTTCTCCTTCTTCTGTTTCTTCTGCTTCACCCTCCAGACTTCACCTTCTCCTTCTCTTTCTTCTGCTTCTTCTGATTCACCCTCCAGACTTCACCTTCTCCTTCTCCTTCTTCTGATTCTTCTGATTCACCCTCCAGACTTCACCTTCTCCTTCTCCTTCTTCTGCTTCTTCTGATTCACCCTCCTGACTTCACCTTCTCCTTCTCCTTCTTCTACTTCTTCTGATTCACCCTCCTGAATTCACCTTCTCCTTCTCCTTCTTCTACTTCTTCTGCTTCACCCTCCAGACTTCACCTTCTCCTTCTCCTTCTTCTACTTCTTCTGATTCACCCTTCAGACTTCACCTTCTCCTTCTCCTTTTTCTGCTTCTTCTGATTCACCCTCCAGACTTCACCTTCTCCTTCTCCTTATTCTGCTTCTTCTGATTCACCCTCCAGACTTCACCTTCTCCATCTCCTTCTTCTGCTTCTTCTGATTCACCCTCCAGATTTCACCTTCTCCTTCTCCTTCGTCTACTTCTTCTGATTCACCCTCCAGACAACACCTTCTCCTTCTCCTTCTTCTACTTCTTCTGATTCACCCTCCAGCCTTCACCTTCTCCTTCTCCTTCTTCTGCTTCTTCTGATTCACCCTCCTGACTTCACCTTCTCCTTCTCCTTCTTCTACTTCTTCTGATTCACCCTCCTGACTTCAACTTCTCCTTCTCCTTCTTCTACTTCTTCTGCTTCACCCTCCAGACTTCACCTTCTCCTTCTCCTTCTTCTACTTCTTCTGATTCACCCTCCAGACTTGACCTTCTCCTTCTCCTTCTTCTACTTATTCTGATTCACCCTCCAGACTTCACATTCTCCTTCTCCTTCTTCTGCTTCTTCTGCTTCACCGTCCTGACTTCACCTTCTCCTTCTCCTTCTTCTACTTCTTCTGCTTCATCCCGCTGACATCACCTGCTCCTTCTCCTTCTTCTGCTTCTTCTGATTCACCCTCCTAACTTCACCTTCACCTTCTCCGTCTTCTGCTTCTTCTGATTCACCCTCCTGACTTCACCTTCTCCTTCTCCTTCTTCTGCTTCTTCTGATTCACCCTCCAGACTTCACCTTCTCCTTCTCCTTCTTCTGCTTCTTCTGATTCACCCTCCAGACTTCACCTTCTCCTTCTCCTTCTTCTGATTCTTCTGATTCACCCTCCAGACTTCACCTTCTCCTTCTCCTTCTTCTGCTTCTTCTGATTCACCCTCCTGACTTCACCTTCTCCTTCTCCTTCTTCTACTTCATCTGATTCACCCTCCTGACTTCACCTTCTCCTTCTCCTTCTTCTACTTCTTCTGCTTCACCCTCCAGACTTCACCTTCTCCTTCTCCTTCTTCTGCTTCTTCTGATTCACCCTCCAGACTTCTCCTTCTCCTTCTCCTTCTTCTGCTTCTTCTGATTCACCCTCCAGACTTCACCTTCTCCTTCTCCTTCTTCTGCTTCTTCTGATTCACCCTCCAGACTTCACCTTCTCCTTCTCCTTCTTCTACTTCTTCTGATTCACCCTCCAGACTTCACCTTCTCCATTTCCTTCTTCTGCTTCTTCTGATTCACCCTCCAGACTTCACCTTCTCCTTCTCCTTCGTCTACTTCTTCTGATTCACCCTCCAAACTACACCTTCTCCTTCTCCTTCTTCTACTTCTTCTGATTCACCCTCCAGACTTCACCTTCTCCTTCTCCTTCTTCTGTTTCTTCTGATTCACCGTCCAGACTTCACCTTCTCCTTCTCCTTCTTCTACTACTTCTGATTCACCCTCCAGACTTCACCTTCTCCTTCTCCTTCTTCTACTTCTTCTGATTCACCCTCCAGACTTCATCTTCTCCTTCTCCTTCTTCTGCTTCTTCTGATTCACCCTCCAGACTTCACCTTCTCCTTCTCCTTCTTCTGCTTCTTCTGATTCACGCTCCAGACTTCACCTTCTCCTTCTCCTTCTTCTACTTCTTCTGATTCACCCTCCAGACTTCACCTTCTCCTTCTCCTTCTTCTACTTCTTCTGATTCACCCTCCAGTCTTCACCTTCTCCTTCTCCTTCTTCTGTTTCTTCTGCTTCACCCTCCAGACTTCACCTTCTCCTTCTCTTTCTTCTGTTCTTCTGATTCACCCTCCAGACTTCACCTTCTCCTTCTCCTTCTTCTGATTCTTCTGATTCAACCTCCAGACTTCACCTTCTCCTTCTCCTTCTTCTGCTTCTTCTGATTCACCCTCCTGACTTCACCTTCTCCTTCTCCTTCTACTTCTTCTGATTCACCCTCCTGACTTCACCTTCTCCTTCTCCTTCTTCTACTTCTTCTGCTTCACCCTCCAGACTTCACCTTCTCCTTCTCCTTCTTCTACTTCTTCTGCTTCACCCTCCAGACTTCATCTTCTCCTTCTCCTTCTTCTGCTTCTTCTGATTCACCGTCCAGACTTCACCTTCTCCTTCTCCTTATTCTGCTTCTTCTGATTCACCCTCCAGACTTCACCTTCTCCTTCTCCTTATTCTGCTTCTTCTGATTCACCCTCCAGACTTCACCTTCTCCTTCTCCTTCCTCTGCTTCTTCTGATTCACCCTCCAGACTTCACCTTCTCCTTCTCCTTCTTCTGATTCTTCTGATTCACCCTCCAGACTTCACCTTCTCCTTCTCCTTCTTCTGCTTCTTCTGATTCACCCTCCTGACTTCACCTTCTCCTTCTCCTTCTTCTACTTCTTCTGATTCACCCTCCTGACTTCACCTTCTCCTTCTCCTTCTTCTACTTCTTCTGCTTCACCCTCCAGACTTCACCTTCTCCTTCTCCTTCTTCTACTTCTTCTGATTCACCCTCCAGACTTCACCTTCTCCTTCTCCTTCTTCTGCTTCTTCTGATTCACCCTCCAGACTTCACCTTCTCCTTCTCCTTATTCTGCTTCTTCTGATTCACCCTCCAGACTTCACCTTCTCCTTCTCCTTCTTCTACTTCTTCTGATTCACCCTCCTGACTTCAACTTCTCCTTCTCCTTCTTCTACTTCTTCTGCTTCACCCTCCAGACTTCACCTTCCCCTTCTCCTTCTTCTACTTCTTCTGATTCACCCTCCAGACTTGACCTTCTCCTTCTCCTTCTTCTACTTATTCTGATTCACCCTCCAGACTTCACATTCTCCTTCTCCTTCTTCTGCTTCTTCTGCTTCACCGTCCTGACTTCACCTTCTCCTTCTCCTTCTTCTACTTCTTCTGCTTCATCCCGCTGACATCACCTGCTCCTTCTCCTTCTTCTGCTTCTTCTGATTCACCCTCCTAACTTCACCTTCTCCTTCTCCGTCTTCTGCTTCTTCTGATTCACCCTCCTGACTTCACCTTCTCCTTCTCCTTCTTCTGCTTCTTCTGATTCACCCTCCAGACTTCACCTTCTCCTTCTCCTTCTTCTGCTTCTTCTGATTCACCCTCCAGACTTCACCTTCTCCTTCTCCTTCTTCTGATTCTTCTGATTCACCCTCCAGACTTCACCTTCTCCTTCTCCTTCTTCTGCTTCTTCTGATTCACCCTCCTGACTTCACCTTCTCCTTCTCCTTCTTCTACTTCATCTGATTCACCCTCCTGACTTCACCTTCTCCTTCTCCTTCTTCTACTTCTTCTGCTTCACCCTCCAGACTTCACCTTCTCCTTCTCCTTCTTCTGCTTATTCTGATTCACCCTCCAGACTTCTCCTTCTCCTTCTCCTTCTTCTGCTTCTTCTGATTCACCCTCCAGACTTCACCTTCTCCTTCTCCTTCTTTTGCTTCTTCTGATTCACCCTCCAGACTTCACCTTCTCCTTCTCCTTCTTCTACTTCTTCTGATTCACCCTCCAGACTTCACCTTCTCCATTTCCTTCTTCTGCTTCTTCTGATTCACCCTCCAGACTTCACCTTCTCCTTCTCCTTCGTCTACTTCTTCTGATTCACCCTCCAAACTACACCTTCTCCTTCTCCTTCTTCTACTTCTTCTGATTCACCCTCCAGACTTCACCTTCTCCTTCTCCTTCTTCTGTTTCTTCTGATTCACCGTCCAGACTTCACCTTCTCCTTCTCCTTCTTCTACTACTTCTGATTCACCCTCCAGACTTCACCTTCTCCTTCTCCTTCTTCTACTTCTTCTGATTCACCCTCCAGACTTCATCTTCTCCTTCTCCTTCTTCTGCTTCTTCTGATTCACCCTCCAGACTTCACCTTCTCCTTCTCCTTCTTCTGCTTCTTCTGATTCACGCTCCAGACTTCACCTTCTCCTTCTCCTTCTTCTACTTCTTCTGATTCACCCTCCAGACTTCACCTTCTCCTTCTCCTTCTTCTACTTCTTCTGATTCACCCTCCAGTCTTCACCTTCTCCTTCTCCTTCTTCTGTTTCTTCTGCTTCACCCTCCAGACTTCACCTTCTCCTTCTCTTTCTTCTGCTTCTTCTGATTCACCCTCCAGACTTCACCTTCTCCTTCTCCTTCTTCTGATTCTTCTGATTCACCCTCCAGACTTCACCTTCTCCTTCTCCTTCTTCTGCTTCTTCTGATTCACCCTCCTGACTTCACCTTCTCCTTCTCCTTCTACTTCTTCTGATTCACCCTCCTGACTTCACCTTCTCCTTCTCCTTCTTCTACTTCTTCTGCTTCACCCTCCAGACTTCACCTTCTCCTTCTCCTTCTTCTACTTCTTCTGCTTCACCCTCCAGACTTCATCTTCTCCTTCTCCTTCTTCTGCTTCTTCTGATTCACCGTCCAGACTTCACCTTCTCCTTCTCCTTCTTCTGATTCTTCTGATTCACCCTCCAGACTTCACCTTCTCCTTCTCCTTCCTCTGCTTCTTCTGATTCACCCTCCAGACTTCACCTTCTCCTTCTCCTTCTTCTGATTCTTCTGATTCACCCTCCTGACTTCACCTTCTCCTTCTCCTTCTTCTACTTCTTCTGATTCACCCTCCTGACTTCACCTTCTCCTTCTCCTTCTTCTACTTCTTCTGCTTCACCCTCCAGACTTCACCTTCTCCTTCTCCTTCTTCTACTTCTTCTGATTCACCCTCCAGAATTCACCTTCTCCTTCTCCTTCTTCTGCTTCTTCTGATTCACCCTCCAGACTTCACCTTCTCCTTCTCCTTATTCTGCTTCTTCTGATTCAGCCTCCAGACTTCACCTTCTCCTTCTCCTTCTTCTGCTTCTTCTGATTCACACTCCAGACTTCAGCTTCTCCTTCTCCTTCTTCTACTTCTTCTGATTCACCCTCCAGACTTCACCTTCTCCTTCTCTTTCTTCTGCTTCTTCTGATTCACCCTCCAGACTTCACCTTCTCCTTCTCCTTCTTCTGATTCTTCTGATTCACCCTCCAGACTTCACCTTCTTCTTCTCCTTCTTCTGCTTCTTCTGATTCACCCTCCTGACTTCACCTTCTCCTTCTCCTTCTTCTACTTCTTCTGATTCACCCTCCTGACTTCACCTTCTCCTTCTCCTTCTTCTACTTCTTCTGCTTCACCCTCCAGACTTCACCTTCTCCTTCTCCTTCTTCTACTTCTTCTGATTCACCCTCCAGACTTGACCTTCTCCTTCTCCTTCTTCTACTTCTTCTGATTCACCCTCCAGACTTCACCTTCTCCTGCTCCTTCTTCTGCTTCTTCTGCTTCACCGTCCTGACTTCACCTTCTCCTTCTCCTTCTTCTACTTCTTCTGCTTCATCCCCCTGACATCACCTGCTCCTTCTCCTTCTTCTGCTTCTTCTGATTCACCCTCCTAACTTCACCTTCTCCTTCTCCTTCTTCTGCTTCTTCTGATTCACCCTCCTGACTTCACCTTCTCCTTCTCCTTCTTCTGCGTCTTCTGATTCACCCTCCAGACTTCACCTTCTCCTTCTCCTTCTTCTGCTTCTTCTGATTCACCCTCCAGACTTCACCTTCTCCTTCTCCTTCTTCTGCTTCTTCTGATTCACCCTCCAGACCTCAGCTTCTCCTTCTCCTTCTTCTACTTCTTCTGATTCACCCTCCAGACTTCATCTTCTCCTTCTCCTTCTTCTGCTTCTTCTGATTCACCCTCCAGACTTCACCTTCTCCTTCTCCTTCTTCTGCTTCTTCTGATTCACCCTCCAGACTTCACCTTCTCCTTCTCCTTCTTCTACTTCTTCTGATTCACCCTCCAGACTTCACCTTCTCCTTCTCCTTCTTCTACTTCTTCTGATTCACCCTCCAGTCTTCACCTTCTCCTTCTCCTTCTTCTGTTTGTTCTGCTTCACCCTCCAGACTTCACCTTCTCCTTCTCTTTCTTCTGCTTCTTCTGATTCACCCTCCAGACTTCACCTTCTCCTTCTCCTTCTTCTGATTCTTCTGATTCACCCTCCAGACTTCACCTTCTCCTTCTCCTTTTTCTGCTTCTTATGATTCACCCTCCTGACTTCACCTTCTCCTTCTCCTTCTTATACTTCTTCTGATTCACCCTCCTGACTTCACCTTCTCCTTCTCCTTCTTCTACTTCTTCTGCTTCACCCTTCAGACTTCACCTTCTCCTTCTCCTTTTTCTGCTTCTTCTGATTCACCCTCCAGACTTCACCTTCTCCTTCTCCTTATTCTGCTTCTTCTGATTCACCCTCCAGACTTCACCTTCTCCTTCTCCTTCTTCTGCTTCTTCTGATTCACCCTCCAGACTTCACCTTCTCCTTCTCCTTCTTCTGCTTCTTCTAATTCACCCTCCAGACTTCACCTTCTCCTTCTCCTTCTTCTGCTTCTTCTGATTCACCCTCCTGAATTCACCTTCTCCTTCTCCTTCTTCTACTTCTTCTGATTCACCCTCCTGACTTCAACTTCTCCTTCTCCTTCTTCTACTTCTTCTGCTTCACCCTCCAGACTTCACCTTCTCCTTCTCCTTCTTCTACTTCTTCTGATTCACCCTCCAGACTTGACCTTCTCCTTCTCCTTCTTCTACTTATTCTGATTCACCCTCCAGACTTCACCTTCTCCTTCTCCTTCTTCTGCTTCTTCTGCTTCACCGTCCTGACTTCACCTTCTCCTTCTCCTTCTTCTACTTCTTCTGCTTCATCCCGCTGACATCACCTGCTCCTTCTCCTTCTTCTGCTTCTTCTGATTCACCCTCCTAACTTCACCTTCTCCTTCTCCGTCTTCTGCTTCTTCTGATTCACCCTCCTGACTTCACCTTCTCCTTCTCCTTCTTCTGCTTCTTCTGATTCACCCTCCAGACTTCACCTTCTCCTTCTCCTTCTTCTGCTTCTTCTGATTCACCCTCCAGACTTCACCTTCTCCTTCTCCTTCTTCTGATTCTTCTGATTCACCCTCCAGACTTCACCTTCTCCTTCTCCTTCTTCTGCTTCTTCTGATTCACCCTCCTGACTTCACCTTCTCCTTCTCCTTCTTCTGCTTCTTCTGCTTCGCCCTCCAGACTTCACCTTCTCCTTCTCCATCTTCTGCTTCTTCTGCTTCACCCTCCAGACTTCACCTTCTCCTTCTCCTTCTTCTGCTTCTTCTGCTTCACCCTCCTGACTTCACCTTCTCCTTCTCCTTCTTCTACATCTTCGGATTCACCCTCCAGACTTCACCTTCTCCTTCTCCTTCTTCTGCTTCTTCTGCTTCACCCTCCAGACTTCACCTTCTCCTTCTCCTTCTTCTGCTTTTTCTGCTGCGCCCTCCAGACTTCACCTTCTCCTTCTCCTTCTTCTGCTTCTTCTGCTTCACCCTCCTGACTTCACCTTCTCCTTCTCCTTCTTCTGCTTCTTCTGATTCACCCTCCAGACTTCACCTTCACCTTCTCCTTCGTCTACTTCTTCTGATTCACCCTCCAGACTACACCATCTCCTTCTCCTTCTTCTACTTCTTCTGATTCACCCTCCAGACTTCACCTTCTCCTTCTCCTTCTTCTGCTTCTTCTGATTCACCCTTCAGACTTCACCTTCTCCTTCTCCTTCTTCTACTACTACTGATTCACCCTCCAGACTTCACCTTCTCCTTCTCCTTCTTCTTCTTCTTCTGATTCACCCTCCAGACTTCACCTTCTCCTTCTCCTTCTTCTACTTCTTCTGCTTCTCCCTCCAGACTTCACCTTCTCCTTCTCCTTCTTCTGCTTCTTCTGATTCACCCTCCAGACTTCACCTTCTCCTTCTCCATCTTCTACTTCTTCTGATTCACCCTCCAGACTTCACCTTCTCCTTCTCCTTCTTCTACTTCTTCTGATTCACCCTCCTGACTTCACCTTCTCCTTCTCCTTCTTCTGCTTCTTCTGCTTCACCCTCCAGACTTCACCTTCTCCTTCTCCTTCTTCTGCTTCTTCTGCTTCGCCCTCCAGACTTCACCTTCTCCTTCTCCATCTTCTGCTTCTTCTGCTTCACCCTTCAGACTTCACCTTCTCCTTCTCCTTCTTCTGCTTCTTCTGCTTCACCCTCCTGACTTCACCTTCTCCTTCTCCTTCTTCTACATCTTCGGATTCACCCTCCAGACTTCACCTTCTCCTTCTCCTTCTTCTGCTTCTTCTGCTTCACCCTCCAGACTTCACCTTCTCCTTCTCCTTCTTCTGCTTTTTCTGCTGCGCCCTCCAGACTTCACCTTCTCCTTCTCCTTCTTCTGCTTCTTCTGCTTCACCCTCCTGACTTCACCTTCTCCTTCTCCTTCTTCTACTTCTTCTGCTTCACCCCCCTGACTTCACCTTCTCCTTCTCCTTCTTCTGCTTCTTCTGATTCACCCTCCAGACTTCACCTTCACCTTCTCCTTCGTCTACTTCTTCTGATTCACCCTCCAGACTACACCATCTCCTTCTCCTTCTTCTACTTCTTCTGATTCACCCTCCAGACTTCACCTTCTCCTTCTCCTTCTTCTGCTTCTTCTGATTCACCCTTCAGACTTCACCTTCTCCTTCTCCTTCTTCTACTACTACTGATTCACCCTCCAGACTTCACCTTCTCCTTCTCCTTCTTCTTCTTCTTCTGATTCACCCTCCAGACTTCACCTTCTCCTTCTCCTTCTTCTACTTCTTCTGCTTCTCCCTCCAGACTTCACCTTCTCCTTCTCCTTCTTTTGCTTCTTCTGATTCACCCTCCAGACTCCACCTTCTCCTTCTCCTTCTTCTACTTCTTCTGATTCACCCTCCAGACTTCACCTTCTCCTTCTCCATCTTCTACTTCTTCTGATTCACCCTCCAGACTTCACCTTCTCCTTCTCCTTCTTCTACTTCTTCTGATTCACCCTCCTGACTTCACCTTCTCCTTCTCCTTCTTCTGCTTCTTCAGCTTCACCCTCCAGACTTCACCTTCTACTTCTCCTTCTTCTGCTTCTTCTGCTTCACCCTCCTGACTTCACCTTCTCCTTCTCCTTCTTCTGCTTCTTCTGCTTCACCCTCCTGACTTCACCTTCTCCTTCTCCTTCTTCTACTTCTCCTGATTCACCCTCCAGACTTCACCTTCTCCTTCTCCTTCTTCTGCTTCTTCTGCTTCACCCTCCAGACTTCACCTTCTCCTTCTCCTTTTTCTGCTTCTTATGATTCACCCTCCTGACTTCACCTTCTCCTTCTCCTTCTTATACTTCTTCTGATTCACCCTCCTGACTTCACCTTCTCCTTCTCCTTCTTCTACTTCTTCTGCTTCACGCTTCAGACTTCACCTTCTCCTTCTCCTTTTTCTGCTTCTTCTGATTCACCCTCCAGACTTCACCTTCTCCTTCTCCTTATTCTGCTTCTTCTGATTCACCCTCCAGACTTCACCTTCTCCTTCTCCTTCTTCTGCTTCTTCTGATTCACCCTCCAGACTTCACCTTCTCCTTCTCCTTCTTCTGCTTCTTCTAATTCACCCTCCAGACTTCACCTTCTCCTTCTCCTTCTTCTGCTTCTTCTGATTCACCCTCCTGAATTCACCTTCTCCTTCTCCTTCTTCTACTTCTTCTGATTCACCCTCCTGACTTCAACTTCTCCTTCTCCTTCTTCTACTTCTTCTGCTTCACCCTCCAGACTTCACCTTCTCCTTCTCCTTCTTCTACTTCTTCTGATTCACCCTCCAGACTTGACCTTCTCCTTCTCCTTCTTCTACTTATTCTGATTCACCCTCCAGACTTCACATTCTCCTTCTCCTTCTTCTGCTTCTTCTGCTTCACCGTCCTGACTTCACCTTCTCCTTCTCCTTCTTCTACTTCTTCTGCTTCATCCCGCTGACATCACCTGCTCCTTCTCCTTCTTCTGCTTCTTCTGATTCACCCTCCTAACTTCACCTTCTCCTTCTCCGTCTTCTGCTTCTTCTGATTCACCCTCCTGACTTCACCTTCTCCTTCTCCTTCTTCTGCTTCTTCTGATTCACCCTCCAGACTTCACCTTCTCCTTCTCCTTCTTCTGCTTCTTCTGATTCACCCTCCAGACTTCACCTTCTCCTTCTCCTTCTTCTGATTCTTCTGATTCACCCTCCAGACTTCACCTTCTCCTTCTCCTTCTTCTGCTTCTTCTGATTCACCCTCCTGACTTCACCTTCTCCTTCTCCTTCTTCTACTTCTTCTGCTTCACCCTCCAGACTTCACCTTCTCCTTCTCCTTCTTCTGCTTCTTCTGATTCACCCTCCAGACTTCTCCTTCTCCTTCTCCTTCTTCTGCTTCTTCTGATTCACCCTCCAGACTTCACCTTCTCCTTCTCCTTCTTCTGCTTCTTCTGATTCACCCTCCAGACTTCACCTTCTCCTTCTCCTTCTTCTATTTCTTCTGATTCACCCTCCAGACTTCACCTTCTCCATTTCCTTCTTCTGCTTCTTCTGATTCACCCTCCAGACTTCACCTTCTCCTTCTCCTTCTTCTGCTTCTTCTGATTCACCCTCCAGACTTCACCTTCTCCTTCTCCTTCTTCTGATTCTTCTGATTCACCCTCCAGACTTCACCTTCTCCTTCTCCTTCTTCTGCTTCTTCTGATTCACCCTCCTGACTTCACCTTCTCCTTCTCCTTCTTCTACTTCATCTGATTCACCCTCCTGACTTCACCTTCTCCTTCTCCTTCTTCTACTTCTTCTGCTTCACCCTCCAGACTTCACCTTCTCCTTCTCCTTCTTCTGCTTCTTCTGATTCACCCTCCAGACTTCTCCTTCTCCTTCTCCTTCTTCTGCTTCTTCTGATTCACCCTCCAGACTTCACCTTCTCCTTCTCCTTCTTCTGCTTCTTCTGATTCACCCTCCAGACTTCACCTTCTCCTTCTCCTTCTTCTACTTCTTCTGATTCACCCTCCAGACTTCACCTTCTCCATTTCCTTCTTCTGCTTCTTCTGATTCACCCTCCAGACTTCACCTTCTCCTTCTCCTTCTTCTACTTCTTCTGATTCACCCTCCAGACTTCACCTTCTCCATTTCCTTCTTCTGCTTCTTCTGATTCACCCTCCAGACTTCACCTTCTCCTTCTCCTTCGTCTACTTCTTCTGATTCACCCTCCAAACTACACCTTCTCCTTCTCCTTCTTCTACTTCTTCTGATTCACCCTCCAGACTTCACCTTCTCCTTCTCCTTCTTCTGTTTCTTCTGATTCACCGTCCAGACTTCACCTTCTCCTTCTCCTTCTTCTACTACTTCTGATTCACCCTCCAGACTTCACCTTCTCCTTCTCCTTCTTCTACTTCTTCTGATTCACCCTCCAGACTTCATCTTCTCCTTCTCCTTCTTCTGCTTCTTCTGATTCACCCTCCAGACTTCACCTTCTCCTTCTCCTTCTTCTGCTTCTTCTGATTCACGCTCCAGACTTCACCTTCTCCTTCTCCTTCTTCTACTTCTTCTGATTCACCCTCCAGACTTCACCTTCTCCTTCTCCTTCTTCTACTTCTTCTGATTCACCCTCCAGTCTTCACCTTCTCCTTCTCCTTCTTCTGTTTCTTCTGCTTCACCCTCCAGACTTCACCTTCTCCTTCTCTTTCTTCTGCTTCTTCTGATTCACCCTCCAGACTTCACCTTCTCTTTCTCCTTCTTCTGATTCTTCTGATTCACCCTCCAGACTTCACCTTCTCCTTCTCCTTCTTCTGCTTCTTCTGATTCACCCTCCTGACTTCACCTTCTCCTTCTCCTTCTACTTCTTCTGATTCACCCTCCTGACTTCACCTTCTCCTTCTCCTTCTTCTACTTCTTCTGCTTCACCCTCCAGACTTCACCTTCTCCTTCTCCTTCTTCTACTTCTTCTGCTTCACCCTCCAGACTTCATCTTCTCCTTCTCCTTCTTCTGCTTCTTCTGATTCACCGTCCAGACTTCACCTTCTCCTTCTCCTTATTCTGCTTCTTCTGATTCACCCTCCAGACTTCACCTTCTCCTTCTCCTTATTCTGCTTCTTCTGATTCACCCTCCAGACTTCACCTTCTCCTTCTCCTTCCTCTGCTTCTTCTGATTCACCCTCCAGACTTCACCTTCTCCTTCTCCTTCTTCTGATTCTTCTGATTCACCCTCCAGACTTCACCTTCTCCTTCTCCTTCTTCTGCTTCTTCTGATTCACCCTCCTGACTTCACCTTCTCCTTCTCCTTCTTCTACTTCTTCTGATTCACCCTCCTGACTTCACCTTCTCCTTCTCCTTCTTCTACTTCTTCTGATTCACCCTCCAAACTACACCTTCTCCTTCTCCTTCTTCTACTTCTTCTGATTCACCCTCCAGACTTCACCTTCTCCTTCTCCTTCTTCTGTTTCTTCTGATTCACCCTCCAGACTTCACCTTCTCCTTCTCCTTCTTCTACTTCTTCTGATTCACCCTCCAGACTTCACCTTCTCCATTTCCTTCTTCTGCTTCTTCTGATTCACCCTCCAGACTTCACCTTCTCCTTCTCCTTCGTCTACTTCTTCTGATTCACCCTCCAAACTACACCTTCTCCTTCTCCTTCTTCTACTTCTTCTGATTCACCCTCCAGACTTCACCTTCTCCTTCTCCTTCTTCTGTTTCTTCTGATTCACCGTCCAGACTTCACCTTCTCCTTCTCCTTCTTCTACTACTTCTGATTCACCCTCCAGACTTCACCTTCTCCTTCTCCTTCTTCTACTTCTTCTGATTCACCCTCCAGACTTCATCTTCTCCTTCTCCTTCTTCTGCTTCTTCTGATTCACCCTCCAGACTTCACCTTCTCCTTCTCCTTCTTCTGCTTCTTCTGATTCACGCTCCAGACTTCACCTTCTCCTTCTCCTTCTTCTACTTCTTCTGATTCACCCTCCAGACTTCACCTTCTCCTTCTCCTTCTTCTACTTCTTCTGATTCACCCTCCAGTCTTCACCTTCTCCTTCTCCTTCTTCTGTTTCTTCTGCTTCACCCTCCAGACTTCACCTTCTCCTTCTCTTTCTTCTGCTTCTTCTGATTCACCCTCCAGACTTCACCTTCTCCTTCTCCTTCTTCTGATTCTTCTGATTCACCCTCCAGACTTCACCTTCTCCTTCTCCTTCTTCTGCTTCTTCTGATTCACCCTCCTGACTTCACCTTCTCCTTCTCCTTCTACTTCTTCTGATTCACCCTCCTGACTTCACCTTCTCCTTCTCCTTCTTCTACTTCTTCTGCTTCACCCTCCAGACTTCACCTTCTCCTTCTCCTTCTTCTACTTCTTCTGCTTCACCCTCCAGACTTCATCTTCTCCTTCTCCTTCTTCTGCTTCTTCTGATTCACCGTCCAGACTTCACCTTCTCCTTCTCCTTATTCTGCTTCTTCTGATTCACCCTCCAGACTTCACCTTCTCCTTCTCCTTATTCTGCTTCTTCTGATTCACCCTCCAGACTTCACCTTCTCCTTCTCCTTCCTCTGCTTCTTCTGATTCACCCTCCAGACTTCACCTTCTCCTTCTCCTTCTTCTGATTCTTCTGATTCACCCTCCAGACTTCACCTTCTCCTTCTCCTTCTTCTGCTTCTTCTGATTCACCCTCCTGACTTCACCTTCTCCTTCTCCTTCTTCTACTTCTTCTGATTCACCCTCCTGACTTCACCTTCTCCTTCTCCTTCTTCTACTTCTTCTGCTTCACCCTCCAGACTTCACCTTCTCCTTCTCCTTCTTCTACTTCTTCTGATTCACCCTCCAGACTTCACCTTCTCCTTCTCCTTCTTCTGCTTCTTCTGATTCACCCTCCAGACTTCACCTTCTCCTTCTCCTTATTCTGCTTCTTCTGATTCACCCTCCAGACTTCACCTTCTCCTTCTCCTTCTTCTACTTCTTCTGATTCACCCTCCTGACTTCAACTTCTCCTTCTCCTTCTTCTACTTCTTCTGCTTCACCCTCCAGACTTCACCTTCCCCTTCTCCTTCTTCTACTTCTTCTGATTCACCCTCCAGACTTGACCTTCTCCTTCTCCTTCTTCTACTTATTCTGATTCACCCTCCAGACTTCACATTCTCCTTCTCCTTCTTCTGCTTCTTCTGCTTCACCGTCCTGACTTCACCTTCTCCTTCTCCTTCTTCAACTTCTTCTGCTTCATCCCGCTGACATCACCTGCTCCTTCTCCTTCTTCTGCTTCTTCTGATTCACCCTCCTAACTTCACCTTCTCCTTCTCCGTCTTCTGCTTCTTCTGATTCACCCTCCTGACTTCACCTTCTCCTTCTCCTTCTTCTGCTTCTTCTGATTCACCCTCCAGACTTCACCTTCTCCTTCTCCTTCTTCTGCTTCTTCTGATTCACCCTCCAGACTTCACCTTCTCCTTCTCCTTCTTCTGATTCTTCTGATTCACCCTCCAGACTTCACCTTCTCCTTCTCCTTCTTCTGCTTCTTCTGATTCACCCTCCTGACTTCACCTTCTCCTTCTCCTTCTTCTACTTCATCTGATTCACCCTCCTGACTTCACCTTCTCCTTCTCCTTCTTCTACTTCTTCTGCTTCACCCTCCAGACTTCACCTTCTCCTTCTCCTTCTTCTGCTCCTTCTGATTCACCCTCCAGACTTCTCCTTCTCCTTCTCCTTCTTCTGCTTCTTCTGATTCACCCTCCAGACTTCACCTTCTCCTTCTCCTTCTTCTGCTTCTTCTGATTCACCCTCCAGACTTCACCTTCTCCTTCTCCTTCTTCTACTTCTTCTGAATCACCCTCCAGACTTCACCTTCTCCATTTCCTTCTTCTGCTTCTTCTGATTCACCCTCCAGACTTCACCTTCTCCTTCTCCTTCGTCTACTTCTTCTGATTCACCCTCCAAACTACACCTTCTCCTTCTCCTTCTTCTACTTCTTCTGATTCACCCTCCAGACTTCACCTTCTCCTTCTCCTTCTTCTGTTTCTTCTGATTCACCGTCCAGACTTCACCTTCTCCTTCTCCTTCTTCTACTACTTCTGATTCACCCTCCAGACTTCACCTTCTCCTTCTCCTTCTTCTACTTCTTCTGATTCACCCTCCAGACTTCATCTTCTCCTTCTCCTTCTTCTGCTTCTTCTGATTCACCCTCCAGACTTCACCTTCTCCTTCTCCTTCTTCTGCTTCTTCTGATTCACGCTCCAGACTTCACCTTCTCCTTCTCCTTCTTCTACTTCTTCTGATTCACCCTCCAGACTTCACCTTCTCCTTCTCCTTCTTCTACTTCTTCTGATTCACCCTCCAGTCTTCACCTTCTCCTTCTCCTTCTTCTGTTTCTTCTGCTTCACCCTCCAGACTTCACCTTCTCCTTCTCTTTCTTCTGCTTCTTCTGATTCACCCTCCAGACTTCACCTTCTCCTTCTCCTTCTTCTGATTCTTCTGATTCACCCTCCAGACTTCACCTTCTCCTTCTCCTTCTTCTGCTTCTTCTGATTCACCCTCCTGACTTCACCTTCTCCTTCTCCTTCTACTCCTTCTGATTCACCCTCCTGACTTCACCTTCTCCTTCTCCTTCTTCTACTTCTTCTGCTTCACCCTCCAGACTTCACCTTCTCCTTCTCCTTCTTCTACTTCTTCTGCTTCACCCTCCAGACTTCATCTTCTCCTTCTCCTTCTTCTGCTTCTTCTGATTCACCGTCCAGACTTCACCTTCTCCTTCTCCTTATTCTGCTTGTTCTGATTCACCCTCCAGACTTCACCTTCTCCTTCTCCTTATTCTGCTTCTTCTGATTCACCCTCCAGACTTCACCTTCTCCTTCTCCTTCCTCTGCTTCTTCTGATTCACCCTCCAGACTTCACCTTCTCCTTCTCCTTCTTCTGATTCTTCTGATTCACCCTCCAGACTTCACCTTCTCCTTCTCCTTCTTCTGCTTCTTCTGATTCACCCTCCTGACTTCACCTTCTCCTTCTCCTTCTTCTACTTCTTCTGATTCACCCTCCTGACTTCACCTTCTCCTTCTCCTTCTTCTACTTCTTCTGCTTCACCCTCCAGACTTCACCTTCTCCTTCTCCTTCTTCTACTTCTTCTGATTCACCCTCCAGACTTCACCTTCTCCTTCTCCTTCTTCTGCTTCTTCTGATTCACCCTCCAGACTTCACCTTCTCCTTCTCCTTATTCTGCTTCTTCTGATTCACCCTCCAGACTTCACCTTCTCCTTCTCCTTCTTCTGCTTCTTCTGATTCACACTCCAGACTTCACCTTCTCCTTCTCCTTCTTCTACTTCTTCTGATTCACCCTCCAGACTTCACCTTCTCCTTCTCTTTCTTCTGCTTCTTCTGATTCACCCTCCAGACTTCACCTTCTCCTTCTCCTTCTTCTGATTCTTCTGATTCACCCTCCAGACTTCACCTTCTTCTTCTCCTTCTTCTGCTTCTTCTGATTCACCCTCCTGACTTCACCTTCTCCTTCTCCTTCTTCTACTTCTTCTGATTCACCCTCCTGACTTCACCTTCTCCTTCTCCTTCTTCTACTTCTTCTGCTTCACCCTCCAGACTTCACCTTCTCCTTCTCCTTCTTCTACTTCTTCTGATTCACCCTCCAGACTTGACCTTCTCCTTCTCCTTCTTCTACTTCTTCTGATTCACCCTCCAGACTTCACCTTCTCCTGCTCCTTCTTCTGCTTCTTCTGCTTCACCGTCCTGACTTCACCTTCTCCTTCTCCTTCTTCTACTTCTTCTGCTTCATCCCCCTGACATCACCTGCTCCTTCTCCTTCTTCTGCTTCTTCTGATTCACCCTCCTAACTTCACCTTCTCCTTCTCCTTCTTCTGCTTCTTCTGATTCACCCTCCTGACTTCACCTTCTCCTTCTCCTTCTTCTGCGTCTTCTGAGTCACCCTCCAGACTTCACCTTCTCCTTCTCCTTCTTCTGCTTCTTCTGATTCACCCTCCAGACTTCACCTTCTCCTTCTCCTTCTTCTGCTTCTTCTGATTCACCCTCCAGACCTCAGCTTCTCCTTCTCCTTCTTCTACTTCTTCTGATTCACCCTCCAGACTTCATCTTCTCCTTCTCCTTCTTCTGCTTCTTCTGATTCACCCTCCAGACTTCACCTTCTCCTTCTCCTTCTTCTGCTTCTTCTGATTTACCCTCCAGACTTCACCTTCTCCTTCTCCTTCTTCTACTTCTTCTGATTCACCCTCCAGACTTCACCTTCTCCTTCTCCTTCTTCTAATTCTTCTGATTCACCCTCCAGTCTTCACCTTCTCCTTCTCCTTCTTCTGTTTGTTCTGCTTCACCCTCCAGACTTCACCTTCTCCTTCTCTTTCTTCTGCTTCTTCTGATTCACCCTCCAGACTTCACCTTCTCCTTCTCCTTCTTCTGATTCTTCTGATTCACCCTCCAGACTTCACCTTCTCCTTCTCCTTTTTCTGCTTCTTATGATTCACCCTCCTGACTTCACCTTCTCCTTCTCCTTCTTATACTTCTTCTGATTCACCCTCCTGACTTCACCTTCTCCTTCTCCTTCTTCTACTTCTTCTGCTTCACCCTTCAGACTTCACCTTCTCCTTCTCCTTTTTCTGCTTCTTCTGATTCACCCTCCAGACTTCACCTTCTCCTTCTCCTTATTCTGCTTCTTCTGATTCACCCTCCAGACTTCACCTTCTCCTTCTCCTTCTTCTGCTTCTTCTGATTCACCCTCCAGACTTCACCTTCTCCTTCTCCTTCTTCTGCTTCTTCTAATTCACCCTCCAGACTTCACCTTCTCCTTCTCCTTCTTCTGCTTCTTCTGATTCACCCTCCTGAATTCACCTTCTCCTTCTCCTTCTTCTACTTCTTCTGATTCACCCTCCTGACTTCAACTTCTCCTTCTCCTTCTTCTACTTCTTCTGCTTCACCCTCCAGACTTCACCTTCTCCTTCTCCTTCTTCTACTTCTTCTGATTCACCCTCCAAACTTGACCTTCTCCTTCTCCTTCTTCTACTTATTCTGATTCACCCTCCAGACTTCACATTCTCCTTCTCCTTCTTCTGCTTCTTCTGCTTCACCTTCCTGACTTCACCTTCTCCTTCTCCTTCTTCTACTTCTTCTGCTTCATCCCGCTGACATCACCTGCTCCTTTTCCTTCTTCTGCTTCTTCTGATTCACCCTCCTAACTTCACCTTCTCCTTCTCCGTCTTCTGCTTCTTCTGATTCACCCTCCTGACTTCACCTTCTCCTTCTCCTTCTTCTGCTTCTTCTGATTCACCCTCCAGACTTCACCTTCTCCTTCTCCTTCTTCTGCTTCTTCTGATTCACCCTCCAGACTTCACCTTCTCCTTCTCCTTCTTCTGATTCTTCTGATTCACCCTCCAGACTTCACCTTCTCCTTCTCCTTCTTCTGCTTCTTCTGATTCACCCTCCTGACTTCACCTTCTCCTTCTCCTTCTTCTACTTCTTCTGATTCACCCTCCTGGCTTCACCTTCTCCTTCTCCTTCTTCTACTTCTTCTGCTTCACCCTCCAGACTTCACCTTCTCCTTCTCCTTCTTCTGCTTCTTCTGATTCACCCTCCAGACTTCTCCTTCTCCTTCTCCTTCTTCTGCTTCTTCTGATTCACCCTCCAGACTTCACCTTCTCCTTCTCCTTCTTCTGCTTCTTCTGATTCACCCTCCAGACTTCACCTTCTCCTTCTCCTTCTTCTACTTCTTCTGATTCACCCTCCAGACTTCACCTTCTCCATTTCCTTCTTCTGCTTCTTCTGATTCACCCTCCAGACTTCACCTTCTCCTTCTCCTTCTTCTGCTTCTTCTGATTCACCCTCCAGACTTCACCTTCTCCTTCTCCTTCTTCTGATTCTTCTGATTCACCCTCCAGACTTCACCTTCTCCTTCTCCTTCTTCTGCTTCTTCTGATTCACCCTCCTGACTTCACCTTCTCCTTCTCCTTCTTCTACTTCATCTGATTCACCCTCCTGACTTCACCTTCTCCTTCTCCTTCTTCTACTTCTTCTGCTTCACCCTCCAGACTTCACCTTCTCCTTCTCCTTCTTCTGCTTCTTCTGAATCACCCTCCAGACTTCTCCTTCTCCTTCTCCTTCTTCTGCTTCTTCTGATTCACCCTCCAGACTTCACCTTCTCCTTCTCCTTCTTCTGCTTCTTCTGATTCACCCTCCAGACTTCACCTTCTCCTTCTCCTTCTTCTACTTCTTCTGATTCACCCTCCAGACTTCACCTTCTCCATTTCCTTCTTCTGCTTCTTCTGATTCACCCTCCAGACTTCACCTTCTCCTTCTCCTTCGTCTACTTCTTCTGATTCACCCTCCAAACTACACCTTCTCCTTCTCCTTCTTCTACTTCTTCTGATTCACCCTCCAGACTTCACCTTCTCCTTCTCCTTCTTCTGTTTCTTCTGATTCACCGTCCAGACTTCACCTTCTCCTTCTCCTTCTTCTACTACTTCTGATTCACCCTCCAGACTTCACCTTCTCCTTCTCCTTCTTCTACTTCTTCTGATTCACCCTCCAGACTTCATCTTCTCCTTCTCCTTCTTCTGCTTCTTCTGATTCATCCTCCAGACTTCACCTTCTCCTTCTCCTTCTTCTGCTTCTTCTGATTCACGCTCCAGACTTCACCTTCTCCTTCTCCTTCTTCTACTTCTTCTGATTCACCCTCCAGACTTCACCTTCTCCTTCTCCTTCTTCTACTTCTTCTGATTCACCCTCCAGTCTTCACCTTCTCCTTCTCCTTCTTCTGTTTCTTCTGCTTCACCCTCCAGACTTCACCTTCTCCTTCTCTTTCTTCTGCTTCTTCTGATTCACCCTCCAGACTTCACCTTCTCCTTCTCCTTCTTCTGATTCTTCTGATTCACCCTCCAGACTTCACCTTCTCCTTCTCCTTCCTCTGCTTCTTCTGATTCACCCTCCAGACTTCACCTTCTCCTTCTCCTTCTTCTGATTCTTCTGATTCACCCTCCAGACTTCACCTTCTCCTTCTCCTTCTTCTGCTTCTTCTGATTCACCCTCCTGACTTCACCTTCTCCTTCTCCTTCTTCTACTTCTTCTGATTCACCCTCCTGACTTCACCTTCTCCTTCTCCTTCTTCTACTTCTTCTGCTTCACCCTCCAGACTTCACCTTCTCCTTCTCCTTCTTCTACTTCTTCTGATTCACCCTCCAGACTTCACCTTCTCCTTCTCCTTCTTCTGCTTCTTCTGATTCACCCTCCAGACTTCACCTTCTCCTTCTCCTTATTCTGCTTCTTCTGATTCACCCTCCAGACTTCACCTTCTCCTTCTCCTTCTTCTGCTTCTTCTGATTCACACTCCAGACTTCACCTTCTCCTTCTCCTTCTTCTACTTCTTCTGATTCACCCTCCAGACTTCACCTTCTCCTTCTCTTTCTTCTGCTTCTTCTGATTCACCCTCCAGACTTCACCTTCTCCTTCTCCTTCTTCTGATTCTTCTGATTCACCCTCCAGACTTCACCTTCTTCTTCTCCTTCTTCTGCTTCTTCTGATTCACCCTCCTGACTTCACCTTCTCCTTCTCCTTCTTCTACTTCTTCTGATTCACCCTCCTGACTTCACCTTCTCCTTCTCCTTCTTCTACTTCTTCTGCTTCACCCTCCAGACTTCACCTTCTCCTTCTCCTTCTTCTACTTCTTCTGATTCACCCTCCAGACTTGACCTTCTCCTTCTCCTTCTTCTGATTCACCCTCCAGACTTCACCTTCTCCTGCTCCTTCTTCTGCTTCTTCTGCTTCACCGTCCTGACTTCACCTTCTCCTTCTCCTTCTTCTACTTCTTCTGCTTCATCCCCCTGACATCACCTGCTCCTTCTCCTTCTTCTGCTTCTTCTGATTCACCCTCCTAACTTCACCTTCTCCTTCTCCTTCTTCTGCTTCTTCTGATTCACCCTCCTGACTTCACCTTCTCCTTCTCCTTCTTCTGCGTCTTCTGATTCACCCTCCAGACTTCACCTTCTCCTTCTCCTTCTTCTGCTTCTTCTGATTCACCCTCCAGACTTCACCTTCTCCTTCTCCTTCTTCTGCTTCTTCTGATTCACCCTCCAGACCTCAGCTTCTCCTTCTCCTTCTTCTACTTCTTCTGATTCACCCTCCAGACTTCATCTTCTCCTTCTCCTTCTTCTGCTTCTTCTGATTCACCCTCCAGAATTCACCTTCTCCTTCTCCTTCTTCTGCTTCTTCTGATTCACCCTCCAGACTTCACCTTCTCCTTCTCCTTCTTCTACTTCTTCTGATTCACCCTCCAGACTTCACCTTTTCCTTCTCCTTCTTCTACTTCTTCTGATTCACCCTCCAGTCTTCACCTTCTCCTTCTCCTTCTTCTGTTTGTTCTGCTTCACCCTCCAGACTTCACCTTCTCCTTCTCTTTCTTCTGCTTCTTCTGATTCACCCTCCAGACTTCACCTTCTCCTTCTCCTTCTTCTGATTCTTCTGATTCACCCTCCAGACTTCACCTTCTCCTTCTCCTTTTTCTGCTTCTTATGATTCACCCTCCTGACTTCACCTTCTCCTTCTCCTTCTTATACTTCTTCTGATTCACCCTCCTGACTTCACCTTCTCCTTCTCCTTCTTCTACTTCTTCTGCTTCACCCTTCAGACTTCACCTTCTCCTTCTCCTTTTTCTGCTTCTTCTGATTCACCCTCCAGACTACACCTTCTCCTTCTCCTTATTCTGCTTCTTCTGATTCACCCTCCAGACTTCACCTTCTCCTTCTCCTTCTTCTGCTTCTTCTGATTCACCCTCCAGACTTCACCTTCTCCTTCTCCTTCTTCTGCTTCTTCTAATTCACCCTCCAGACTTCACCTTCTCCTTCTCCTTCTTCTGCTTCTTCTGATTCACCCTCCTGAATTCACCTTCTCCTTCTCCTTCTTCTACTTCTTCTGATTCACCCTCCTGACTTCAACTTCTCCTTCTCCTTCTTCTACTTCTTCTGCTTCACCCTCCAGACTTCACCTTCTCCTTCTCCTTCTTCTACTTCTTCTGATTCACCCTCCAGACTTGACCTTCTCCTTCTCCTTCTTCTACTTATTCTGATTCACCCTCCAGACTTCACCTTCTCCTTCTCCTTCTTCTGCTTCTTCTGATTCACCCTCCAGACTTCACCTTCTCCTTCTCCTTCTTCTACTTCTTCTGATTCACCCTCCAGACTTCACCTTCTCCATTTCCTTCTTCTGCTTCTTCTGATTCACCCTCCAGACTTCACCTTCTCCTTCTCCTACGTCTACTTATTCTGATTCACGCTCCAGACTGCACCTTCTCCTTCTCCTTCTTCTACTTCTTCTGATTCACCCTCCAGACTTCACCTTCTCCTTCTCCTTCTTCTGTTTCTTCTGATTCACCGTCCAGACTTCACCTTCTCCTTCTCCTTCTTCTACTACTTCTGATTCACCCTCCAGACTTCACCTTCTCCTTCTCCTTCTTCTACTTCTTCTGATTCACCCTCCAGACTTCATCTTCTCCTTCTCCTTCTTCTGCTTCTTCTGATTCACCCTCCAGACTTCACCTTCTCCTTCTCCTTCTTCTGCTTCTTCTGATTCACCCTCCAGACTTCACCTTCTCCTTCTCCTTCTTCTACTTCTTCTGATTCACCCTCCAGACTTCACCTTCTCCTTCTCCTTCTTCTACTTCTTCTGATTCACCCTCCAGTCTTCACCTTCTCCTTCTCCTTCTTCTGTTTCTTCTGCTTCACCCTCCAGACTTCACCTTCTCCTTCTCTTTCTTCTGCTTCTTCTGATTCACCCTCCAGACTTCACCTTCTCCTTCTCCTTCTTCTGATTCTTCTGATTCACCCTCCAGACTTCACCTTCTCCTTCTCCTTCTTCTGCTTCTTCTGATTCACCGTCCTGACTTCACCTTCTCCTTCTCCTTCTTCTACTTCTTCTGATTCACCCTCCTGACTTCACCTTCTCCTTCTCCTTCTTCTACTTCTTCTGCTTCACCCTCCAGACTTCACCTTCTCCTTCTCCTTCTTCTACTTCTTCTGCTTCACCCTCCAGACTTCATCTTCTCCTTCTCCTTCTTCTGCTTCTTCTGATTCACCGTCCAGACTTCACCTTCTCCTTCTCCTTATTTTGCTTCTTCTGATTCACCCTCCAGACTTCACCTTCTCCTTCTCCTTCCTCTGCTTCTTCTGATTCACCCTCCAGACTACACCTTCTCCTTCTCCTTCTTCTGATTCTTCTGATTCACCCTCCAGACTTCACCTTCTCCTTCTCCTTCTTCTGCTTCTTCTGATTCACCCTCCTGACTTCACCTTCTCCTTCTCCTTCTTCTGTTTCTTCTGATTCACCGTCCAGACTTCACCTTCTCCTTCTCCTTCTTCTACTACTTCTGATTCACCCTCCAGACTTCACCTTCTCCTTCTCCTTCTTCTACTTCTTCTGATTCACCCTCCAGACTTCATCTTCTCCTTCTCCTTCTTCTGCTTCTTCTGATTCACCCTCCAGACTTCACCTTCTCCTTCTCCTTCTTCTGCTTCTTCTGATTCACCCTCCAGACTTCACCTTCTCCTTCTCCTTCTTCTACTTCTTCTGATTCACCCTCCAGACTTCACCTTCTCCTTCTCCTTCTTCTACTTCTTCTGATTCACCCTCCAGTCTTCACCTTCTCCTTCTCCTTCTTCTGTTTCTTCTGCTTCACCCTCCAGACTTCACCTTCTCCTTCTCTTTCTTCTGCTTCTTCTGATTCACCCTCCAGACTTCACCTTCTCCTTCTCCTTCTTCTGATTCTTCTGATTCACCCTCCAGACTTCACCTTCTCCTTCTCCTTCTTCTGCTTCTTCTGATTCACCGTCCTGACTTCACCTTCTCCTTCTCCTTCTTCTACTTCTTCTGATTCACCCTCCTGACTTCACCTTCTCCTTCTCCTTCTTCTACTTCTTCTGCTTCACCCTCCAGACTTCACCTTCTCCTTCTCCTTCTTCTACTTCTTCTGCTTCACCCTCCAGACTTCATCTTCTCCTTCTCCTTCTTCTGCTTCTTCTGATTCACCGTCCAGACTTCACCTTCTCCTTCTCCTTATTTTGCTTCTTCTGATTCACCCTCCAGACTTCACCTTCTCCTTCTCCTTCCTCTGCTTCTTCTGATTCACCCTCCAGACTACACCTTCTCCTTCTCCTTCTTCTGATTCTTCTGATTCACCCTCCAGACTTCACCTTCTCCTTCTCCTTCTTCTGCTTCTTCTGATTCACCCTCCTGACTTCACCTTCTCCTTCTCCTTCTTCTACTTCTTCTGATTCACCCTCCTGACTTCACCTTCTCCTTCTCCTTCTTCTACTTCTTCTGCTTCACCCTCCAGACTTCACCTTCTCCTTCTCCTTCTTCTACTTCTTCTGATTCACCCTCCAGACTTCACCTTCTCCTTCTCCTTCTTCTGCTTCTTCTGATTCACCCTCCAGACTTCACCTTCTCCTTCTCCTTATTCTGCTTCTTCTGATTCACCCTCCAGACTTCACCTTCTCCTTCTCCTTCTTCTGCTTCTTCTGATTCACACTCCAGACTTCACCTTCTCCTTCTCCTTCTTCTACTTCTTCTGATTCACCCTCCAGACTTCACCTTCTCCTTCTCTTTCTTCTGCTTCTTCTGATTCACCCTCCAGACTTCACCTTCTCCTTCTCCTTCTTCTGATTCTTCTGATTCACCCTCCAGACTTCACCTTCTTCTTCTCCTTCTTCTGCTTCTTCTGATTCACCCTCCTGACTTCACCTTCTCCTTCTCCTTCTTCTACTTCATCTGATTCACCCTCCTGACTTCACCTTCTCCTTCTCCTTCTTCTACTTCATCTGCTTCACCCTCCAGACTTCACCTTTTCCTTCTCCTTCTTCTACTTCTTCTGATTCACCCTCCAGACTTGACTTTCTCCTTCTCCTTCTTCTACTTCTTCTGATTCACCCTCCAGACTTCACCTTCTCCTGCTCCTTCTTCTGCTTCTTCTGCTTCACCGTCCTGACTTCACCTTCTCCTTCTCCTTCTTCTACTTCTTCTGCTTCATCCCCCTGACATCACCTGCTCCTTCTCCTTCTTCTGCTTCTTCTGATTCACTCTCCTAACTTCACCTTCTCCTTCTCCTTCTTCTGCTTCTTCTGATTCACCCTCCTGACTTCACCTTCTCCTTCTCCTTCTTCTGCTTCTTCTGATTCACCCTCCAGACTTCACCTTCTCCTTCTCCTTCTTCTGCTTCTTCTGATTCACCCTCCAGACTTCACCTTCTCCTTCTCCTTCTTCTGCTTCTTCTGATTCACCCTCCAGACCTCACCTTCTCCTTCTCCTTCTTCTACTTCTTCTGATTCACCCTCCAGACTTCATCTTCTCCTTCTCCTTCTTCTGCTTCTTCTGATTCACCCTCCAGACTTCACCTTCTCCTTCTCCTTCTTCTGCTTCTTCTGCTTCACCCTCCAGACTTCACCTTCTCCTTCTCCTTATTTTGCTTCTTCTGATTCACCCTCCAGACTTCACCTTCTCCTTCTCCTTATTCTGCTTCTTCTGATTCACCCTCCAGACTTCACCTTCTCCTTCTCCTTCCTCTGCTTCTTCTGATTCACCCTCCAGACTTCACCTTCTCCTTCTCCTTCTTCTGATTCTTCTGATTCACCCTCCAGACTTCACCTTCTCCTTCTCCTTCTTCTGCTTCTTCTGATTCACCCTCCTGACTTCACCTTCTCCTTCTCCTTCTTCTACTTCTTCTGATTCACCCTCCTGACTTCACCTTCTCCTTCTCCTTCTTCTACTTCTTCTGCTTCACCCTCCAGACTTCACCTTCTCCTTCTCCTTCTTCTACTTCTTCTGATTCACCCTCCAGACTTCACCTTCTCCTTCTCCTTCTTCTGCTTCTTCTGATTCACCCTCCAGACTTCACCTTCTCCTTCTCCTTATTCTGCTTCTTCTGATTCACCCTCCAGACTTCACCTTCTCCTTCTCCTTCTTCTGCTTCTTCTGATTCACACTCCAGACTTCACCTTCTCCTTCTCCTTCTTCTACTTCTTCTGATTCACCCTCCAGACTTCACCTTCTCCTTCTCTTTCTTCTGCTTCTTCTGATTCACCCTCCAGACTTCACCTTCTCCTTCTCCTTCTTCTGATTCTTCTGATTCACCCTCCAGACTTCACCTTCTTCTTCTCCTTCTTCTGCTTCTTCTGATTCACCCTCCTGACTTCACCTTCTCCTTCTCCTTCTTCTACTTCTTCTGATTCACCCTCCTGACTTCACCTTCTCCTTCTCCTTCTTCTACTTCTTCTGATTCACCCTCCAGACTTCACCTTCTCCATTTCCTTCTTCTGCTTCTTCTGATTCACCCTCCAGACTTCACCTTCTCCTTCTCCTACGTCTACTTATTCTGATTCACGCTCCAGACTGCACCTTCTCCTTCTCCTTCTTCTACTTCTTCTGATTCACCCTCCAGACTTCACCTTCTCCTTCTCCTTCTTCTGTTTCTTCTGATTCACCGTCCAGACTTCACCTTCTCCTTCTCCTTCTTCTACTACTTCTGATTCACCCTCCAGACTTCACCTTCTCCTTCTCCTTCTTCTACTTCTTCTGATTCACCCTCCAGACTTCATCTTCTCCTTCTCCTTCTTCTGCTTCTTCTGATTCACCCTCCAGACTTCACCTTCTCCTTCTCCTTCTTCTGCTTCTTCTGATTCACCCTCCAGACTTCACCTTCTCCTTCTCCTTCTTCTACTTCTTCTGATTCACCCTCCAGACTTCACCTTCTCCTTCTCCTTCTTCTACTTCTTCTGATTCACCCTCCAGTCTTCACCTTCTCCTTCTCCTTCTTCTGTTTCTTCTGCTTCACCCTCCAGACTTCACCTTCTCCTTCTCTTTCTTCTGCTTCTTCTGATTCACCCTCCAGACTTCACCTTCTCCTTCTCCTTCTTCTGATTCTTCTGATTCACCCTCCAGACTTCACCTTCTCCTTCTTCTGCTTCTTCTGATTCACCGTCCTGACTTCACCTTCTCCTTCTCCTTCTTCTACTTCTTCTGATTCACCCTCCTGACTTCACCTTCTCCTTCTCCTTCTTCTACTTCTTCTGCTTCACCCTCCAGACTTCACCTTCTCCTTCTCCTTCTTCTACTTCTTCTGCTTCACCCTCCAGACTTCATCTTCTCCTTCTCCTTCTTCTGCTTCTTCTGATTCACCGTCCAGACTTCACCTTCTCCTTCTCCTTATTTTGCTTCTTCTGATTCACCCTCCAGACTTCACCTTCTCCTTCTCCTTATTCTGCTTCTTCTGATTCACCCTCCAGACTTCACCTTCTCCTTCTCCTTCCACTGCTTCTTCTGATTCACCCTCCAGACTACACCTTCTCCTTCTCCTTCTTCTGATTCTTCTGATTCACCCTCCAGACTTCACCTTCTCCTTCTCCTTCTTCTGCTTCTTCTGATTCACCCTCCTGACTTCACCTTCTCCTTCTCCTTCTTCTACTTCTTCTGATTCACCCTCCTGACTTCACCTTCTCCTTCTCCTTCTTCTACTTCTTCTGCTTCACCCTCCAGACTTCACCTTCTCCTTCTCCTTCTTCTACTTCTTCTGATTCACCCTCCAGACTTCACCTTCTCCTTCTCCTTATTCTGCTTCTTCTGATTCACCCTCCAGACTTCACCTTCTCCTTCTCCTTCTTCTGCTTCTTCTGATTCACACTCCAGACTTCACCTTCTCCTTCTCCTTCTTCTACTTCTTCTGATTCACCCTCCAGACTTCACCTTCTCCTTCTCTTTCTTCTGCTTCTTCTGATTCACCCTCCAGACTTCACCTTCTCCTTCTCCTTCTTCTGATTCTTCTGATTCACCCTCCAGACTTCACCTTCTTCTTCTCCTTCTTCTGCTTCTTCTGATTCACCCTCCTGACTTCACCTTCTCCTTCTCCTTCTTCTACTTCATCTGATTCACCCTCCTGACTTCACCTTCTCCTTCTCCTTCTTCTACTTCATCTGCTTCACCCTCCAGACTTCACCTTTTCCTTCTCCTTCTTCTACTTCTTCTGATTCAGCCTCCAGACTTGACCTTCTCCTTCTCCTTCTTCTACTTCTTCTGATTCACCCTCCAGACTTCACCTTCTCCTGCTCCTTCTTCTGCTTCTTCTGCTTCACCGTCCTGACTTCGCCTTCTCCTTCTCCTTCTTCTACTTCTTCTGCTTCATTCCCCTGACATCACCTGCTCCTTCTCCTTCTTCTGCTTCTTCTGATTCACTCTCCTAACTTCACCTTCTCCTTCTCCTTCTTCTGCTTCTTCTGATTCACCCTCCTGACTTCACCTTCTCCTTCTCCTTCTTCTGCTTCTTCTGATTCACCCTCCAGACTTCACCTTCTCCTTCTCCTTCTTCTGCTTCTTCTGATTCACCCTCCAGACTTCACCTTCTCCTTCTCCTTCTTCTGCTTCTTCTGATTCACCCTCCAGACCTCACCTTCTCCTTCTCCTTCTTCTACTTCTTCTGATTCACCCTCCAGACTTCATCTTCTCCTTCTCCTTCTTCTGCTTCTTCTGATTCACCCTCCAGACTTCACCTTCTCCTTCTCCTTCTTCTGCTTCTTCTGCTTCACCCTCCAGACTTCACCTTCTCCTTCTCCTTATTTTGCTTCTTCTGATTCACCCTCCAGACTTCACCTTCTCCTTCTCCTTATTCTGCTTCTTCTGATTCACCCTCCAGACTTCACCTTCTCCTTCTCCTTCCTCTGCTTCTTCTGATTCACCCTCCAGACTTCACCTTCTCCTTCTCCTTCTTCTGATTCTTCTGATTCACCCTCCAGACTTCACCTTCTCCTTCTCCTTCTTCTGCTTCTTCTGATTCACCCTCCTGACTTCACCTTCTCCTTCTCCTTCTTCTACTTCTTCTGATTCACCCTCCTGACTTCACCTTCTCCTTCTCCTTCTTCTACTTCTTCTGCTTCACCCTCCAGACTTCACCTTCTCCTTCTCCTTCTTCTACTTCTTCTGATTCACCCTCCAGACTTCACCTTCTCCTTCTCCTTCTTCTGCTTCTTCTGATTCACCCTCCAGACTTCACCTTCTCCTTCTCCTTATTCTGCTTCTTCTGATTCACCCTCCAGACTTCACCTTCTCCTTCTCCTTCTTCTGCTTCTTCTGATTCACACTCCAGACTTCACCTTCTCCTTCTCCTTCTTCTACTTCTTCTGATTCACCCTCCAGACTTCACCTTCTCCTTCTCTTTCTTCTGCTTCTTCTGATTCACCCTCCAGACTTCACCTTCTCCTTCTCCTTCTTCTGATTCTTCTGATTCACCCTCCAGACTTCACCTTCTTCTTCTCCTTCTTCTGCTTCTTCTGATTCACCCTCCTGACTTCACCTTCTCCTTCTCCTTCTTCTACTTCTTCTGATTCACCCTCCTGACTTCACCTTCTCCTTCTCCTTCTTCTACTTCTTCTGCTTCACCCTCCAGACTTCACCTTCTCCTTCTCCTTCTTCTACTTCTTCTGATTCACCCTCCAGACTTGACCTTCTCCTTCTCCTTCTTCTACTTCTTCTGATTCACCCTCCAGACTTCACCTTCTCCTGCTCCTTCTTCCGCTTCTTCTGCTTCACCGTCCTGACTTCACCTTCTCCTTCTCCTTCTTCTACTTCTTCTGCTTCATCCCCCTGACATCACCTGCTCCTTCTCCTTCTTCTGCTTCTTCTGATTCACCCTCCTAACTTCACCTTCTCCTTCTCCTTCTTCTGCTTCTTCTGATTCACCCTCCTGACTTCACCTTCTCCTTCTCCTTCTTCTGCTTCTTCTGATTCACCCTCCAGACTTCACCTTCTCCTTCTCCTTCTTCTGCTTCTTCTGATTCACCCTCCAGACTTCACCTTCTCCTTCTCCTTCTTCTGCTTCTTCTGATTCACCCTCCAGACCTCACCTTCTCCTTCTCCTTCTTCTACTTCTTCTGATTCACCCTCCAGACTTCATCTTCTCCTTCTCCTTCTTCTGCTTCTTCTGATTCACCCTCCAGACTTCACCTTCTCCTTCTTCTTCTTCTGCTTCTTCTGATTCACCCTCCAGACTTCACCTTCTCCTTCTCCTTCTTCTACTTCTTCTGATTCACCCTCCAGACTTCACCTTCTCCTTCTCCTTCTTCTACTTCTTCTGATTCACCCTCCAGTCTTCACCTTCTCCTTCTCCTTCTTCTGTTTCTTCTGCTTCACCCTCCAGACTTCACCTTCTCCTTCTCTTTCTTCTGCTTCTTCTGATTCACCCTCCAGACTTCACCTTCTCCTTCTCCTTCTTCTGTTTCTTCTGATTCACCCTCCAGACTTCACCTTCTCCTTCTCCTTCTTCTGCTTCTTATGATTCACCCTCCTGACTTCACCTTCTCCTTCTCCTTCTTCTACTTCTTCTGATTCACCCTCCTGACTTCACCTTCTCCTTCTCCTTCTTCTACTTCTTCTGCTTCACCCTCCAGACTTCACCTTCTCCTTCTCCTTTTTCTGCTTCTTCTGATTCACCCTCCAGACTTCACCTTCTCCTTCTCCTTATTCTGCTTCTTCTGATTCACCCTCCAGACTTCACCTTCTCCTTCTCCTTCTTCTGCTTCTTCTGATTCACCCTCCAGACTTCACCTTCTCCTTCTCCTTCTTCTGCTTCTTCTGATTCACCCTCCAGACTTCACCTTCTCCTTCTCCTTCTTCTACTTCTTCTGATTCACCCTCCAGACTACACCTTCTCCTTCTCCTTCTTCTACTTCTTCTGATTCACCCTCCAGACTTCACCTTCTCCTTCTCCTTCTTCTGTTTCTTCTGATTCACCGTCCAGACTTCACCTTCTCCTTCTCCTTCTTCTACTACTTCTGATTCACCCTCCAGACTTCACCTTCTCCTTCTCCTTCTTCTACTTCTTCTGATTCACCCTCCAGACTTCATCTTCTCCTTCTCCTTCTTCTGCTTCTCCTGATTCACCCTCCAGACTTCACCTTCTCCTTCTCCTTCTTCTGCTTCTTCTGATTCACCCTCCAGACTTCACCTTCTCCTTCTCCTTCTTCTACTTCTTCTGATTCACCCTCCAGACTTCACCTTCTCCTTCTCCTTCTTCTACTTCTTCTGATTCACCCTCCAGTCTTCACCTTCTCCTTCTCCTTCTTCTGTTTCTTCTGCTTCACCCTCCAGACTTCACCTTCTCCTTCTTTCTTCTGCTTCTTCTGATTCACCCTCCAGACTTCACCTTCTCCTTCTCCTTCTTCTGATTCTTCTGATTCATCCTCCAGACTTCACCTTCTCCTTCTCCTTCTTCTGCTTCTTCTGATTCACCCTCCTGACTTCACCTTCTCCTTCTCCTTCTTCTACTTCTTCTGATTCACCCTCCAGACTTCATCTTCTCCTTCTCCTTCTTCTGCTTCTTCTGATTCACCCTCCAGACTTCACCTTCTCCTTCTCCTTCCTCTGCTTCTTCTGATTCACCCTCCAGACTTCACCTTCTCCTTCTCCTTCCTCTGATTCTTCTGATTCACCCTCCAGACTTCACCTTCTCTTTCTCCTTCTTCTGCTTCTTCTGATTCACCCTCCAGACTTCACCTTCTCCTTCTCCTTCTTCTACTTCTTCTGATTCACCCTCCAGACTTCACCTTCTCCTTCTCCTTCTTCTACTTCTTCTGATTCACCCTCCAGTATTCACCTTCTCCTTCTCCTTCTTCTGTTTCTTCTGCTTCACCCTCCAGACTTCACCTTCTCCTTCTCTTTCTTCTGCTTCTTCTGATTCACCCTCCAGACTTCACCTTCTCCTTCTCCTTCTTCTGTTTCTTCTGATTCACCCTCCAGACTTCACCTTCTCCTTCTCCTTCTTCTGCTTCTTATGATTCACCCTCCTGACTTCACCTTCTCCTTCTCCTTCTTCTACTTCTTCTGATTCACCCTCCTGACTTCACCTTCTCCTTCTCCTTCTTCTACTTCTTCTGCTTCACCCTCCAGACTTCACCTTCTCCTTCTCCTTTTTCTGCTTCTTCTGATTCACCCTCCAGACTTCACCTTCTCCTTCTCCTTATTCTGCTTCTTCTGATTCACCCTCCAGACTTCACCTTCTCCTTCTCCTTCTTCTGCTTCTTCTGATTCACCCTCCAGACTTCACCTTCTCCTTCTCCTTCTTCTGCTTCTTCTGATTCACCCTCCAGACTTCACCTTCTCCTTCTCCTTCTTCTACTTCTTCTGATTCACCCTCCAGACTACACCTTCTCCTTCTCCTTCTTCTACTTCTTCTGATTCACCCTCCAGACTTCACCTTCTCCTTCTCCTTCTTCTGTTTCTTCTGATTCACCGTCCAGACTTCACCTTCTCCTTCTCCTTCTTCTACTACTTCTGATTCACCCTCCAGACTTCACCTTCTCCTTCTCCTTCTTCTACTTCTTCTGATTCACCCTCCAGACTTCATCTTCTCCTTCTCCTTCTTCTGCTTCTCCTGATTCACCCTCCAGACTTCACCTTCTCCTTCTCCTTCTTCTGCTTCTTCTGATTCACCCTCCAGACTTCACCTTCTCCTTCTCCTTCTTCTACTTCTTCTGATTCACCCTCCAGACTTCACCTTCTCCTTCTCCTTCTTCTACTTCTTCTGATTCACCCTCCAGTCTTCACCTTCTCCTTCTCCTTCTTCTGTTTCTTCTGCTTCACCCTCCAGACTTCACCTTCTCCTTCTTTCTTCTGCTTCTTCTGATTCACCCTCCAGACTTCACCTTCTCCTTCTCCTTCTTCTGCTTCTTCTGATTCACCCTGCAGACTTCACCTTCTCCTTCTCCTTCTTCTGCATCTTCTTATTCACCCTCCAGACTTCACCTTCTCCTTCTCCTTCTTCTACTTCTTCTGATTCACCCTCCAGACTTCACCTTCTCCTTCTCCTTCTTCTGCTTCTTCTGATTCACCCTCCAGACTTCACCTTCTCCTTCTCCTTCTTCTGCTTCTTCTGCTTCACCGTCCTGACTTCACCTTCTCCTTCTCCTTCTTCTACTTCTTCTGCTTCATCCCCCTGACATCACCTGCTCCTTCTCCTTCTTCTGCTTCTTCTGATTCACCCTCCTAACTTCACCTTCTCCTTCTCCTTCTTCTGCTTCTTCTGATTCACCCTCCTGACTTCACCTTCTCCTTCTCCTTCTTCTGCTTCTTCTGATTCACCCTCCAGACTTCACCTTCTCCTTCTGCTTCTTCTGCTTCTTCTGATTCACCCTCCAGACTTCACCTTCTCCTTCTCCTTCTTCTGCTTCTTCTGATTCACCCTCCAGACCTCACCTTCTCCTTCTCCTTCTTCTACTTCTTCTGATTCACCCTCCAGACTTCATCTTCTCCTTCTCCTTCTTCTGCTTCTTCTGATTCACACTCCAGACTTCACCTTCTCCTTCTCCTTCTTCTACTTCTTCTGATTCACCCTCCAGACTTCACCTTCTCCTTCTCTTTCTTCTGCTTCTTCTGATTCACCCTCCAGACTTCACCTTCTCCTTCTCCTTCTTCTGATTCTTCTGATTCACCCTCCAGACTTCACCTTCTCCTTCTCCTTCTTCTGCTTCTTCTGATTCACCCTCCTGACTTCACCTTCTCCTTCTCCTTCTTCTACTTCTTCTGATTCACCCTCCTGACTTCACCTTCTCCTGCTCCTTCTTCTACTTCTTCTGCTTCACCCTCCAGACTTCACCTTCTCCTTCTCCTTATTCTACTTCTTCTGATTCACCCTCCAGACTTGACCTGCTCCTTCTCCTTCTTCTACTTCTTCTGATTCACCCTCCAGACTTCACCTTCTCCTTCTCCTTCTTCTGCTTCTTCTGCTTCACCGTCCTGACTTCAACTTCTCCTTCTCCTTCTTCTACTTCTTCTGCTTCATCCCCCTGACATCACCTGCTCCTTCTCCTTCTTCTGCTTCTTCTGATTCACCCTCCTAACTTCACCTTCTTCTTCTCCTTCTTCTGCTGCTTCTGATTCACCCTCCTGACTTCACCTTCTCCTTCTCCTTCTTCTGCTTCTTCTGATTCACCCTCCAGACTTCACCTTCTCCTTCTGCTTCTTCTGCTTCTTCTGATTCACCCTCCAGACTTCACCTTCTCCTTCTCCTTCTTCTGCTTCTCCTGATTCACCCTCCAGACCTCACCTTCTCCTTCTCCTTCTTCTACTTCTTCTGATTCACCCTCCAGACTTCATCTTCTCCTTCTCCTTCTTCTGCTTCTTTTGATTCACCCTCCAGACTTCACCTTCTCCTTCTCCTTCTTCTGCTTCTTCTGATTCACCCTCCAGACTCCACCTTCTCCTTCTCCTTCTTCTACTTCTTCTGATTCACCCTCCAGACTTCACCTTCTCCTTCTCCTTCTTCTACTTCTTCTGATTCACCCTCCAGTCTTCACCTTCTCCTTCTCCTTCTTCTGTTTCTTCTGCTTCACCCTCCAGACTTCACCTTCTCCTTCTCTTTCTTCTGCTTCTTCTGATTCACCCTCCAGACTTCACCTTCTCCTTCTCCTTCTTCTGATTCTTCTGATTCACCCTCCAGACTTCACCTTCTCCTTCTCCTTCTTCTGCTTCTTCTAATTCACCCTCCTGACTTCACCTTCTCCTTCTCCTTCTTCTACTTCTTCTGATTCACCCTCCTGACTTCACCTTCTCCTTCTCCTTCTTCTACTTCTTCTGCTTCACCCTCCAGACTTCACCTTCTCCTTCTCCTTCTTCTACTTCTTCTGATTCACCCTTCAGACTTCACCTTCTCCTTCTCCTTCTTCTACTTCTTCTGATTCACCCTCCAGACTTGACCTGCTCCTTCTCCTTCTTCTACTTCTTCTGATTCACCCTCCAGACTTCACCTTCTCCTTCTCCTTCTTCTGCTTCTTCTGCTTCACCGTCCTGACTTCACCTTCTCCTTCTCCTTCTTCTACTTCTTCTGCTTCATCCCCCTGACATCACCTGCTCCTTCTCCTTCTTCTGCTTCTTCTGATTCACCCTCCTAACTTCACCTTCTCCTTCTCCTTCTTCTGCTTCTTCTGATTCACCCTCCTGACTTCACCTTCTCCTTCTCCTTCTTCTGCTTCTTCCGATTCACCCTCCAGACTTCACCTTCTCCTTCTGCTTCTTCTTCTTCTTCTGATTCACCCTCCAGACTTCACCTTCTCCTTCTCCTTCTTCTGCTTCTTCTGATTCACCCTCCAGACCTCACCTTCTCCTTCTCCTTCTTCTACTTCTTCTGATTCACCCTCCAGACTTCACCTTCTCCTTCTCCTTCTTCTGCTTCTTCTAATTCACCCTCCTGACTTCACCTTCTCCTTCTCCTTCTTCTACTTCTTCTGATTCACCCTCCTGACTTCACCTTCTCCTTCTCCTTCTTCTACTTCTTCTGCTTCACCCTCCAGACTTCACCTTCTCCTTCTCCTTCTTCTACTTCTTCTGATTCACCCTTCAGACTTCACCTTCTCCTTCTCCTTCTTCTACTTCTTCTGATTCACCCTCCAGACTTGACCTTCTCCTTCTCCTTCTTCTGCTTCTTCTGATTCACCCTCCAGACTCCACCTTCTCCTTCTCCTTCTTCTACTTCTTCTGATTCACCCTCCAGACTTCACCTTCTCCTTCTCCTTCTTCTACTTCTTCTGATTCACCCTCCAGTCTTCACCTTCTCCTTCTCCTTCTTCTGTTTCTTCTGCTTCACCCTCCAGACTTCACCTTCTCCTTCTCTTTCTTCTGCTTCTTCTGATTCACCCTCCAGACTTCACCTTCTCCTTCTCCTTCTTCTGATTCTTCTGATTCACCCTCCAGACTTCACCTTCTCCTTCTCCTTCTTCTGCTTCTTCTAATTCACCCTCCTGACTTCACCTTCTCCTTCTCCTTCTTCTACTTCTTCTGATTCACCCTCCTGACTTCACCTTCTCCTTCTCCTTCTTCTACTTCTTCTGCTTCACCCTCCAGACTTCACCTTCTCCTTCTCCTTCTTCTACTTCTTCTGATTCACCCTTCAGACTTCACCTTCTCCTTCTCCTTTTTCTGCTTCTTCTGATTCATCCTCCAGACTTCACCTTCTCCTTCTCCTTCTTCTGCTTCTTCTGATTCACCCTCCAGACTTCACCTTCTCCTTCTCCTTCTTCTGCTTTTTCTGATTCACCCTCCAGACTTCACCTTCTCCTTCTCCTTCTTCTACTTCTTCTGATTCACCCTCCAGACTTCACCTTCTCCTTCTCTTTCTTCTGCTTCTTCTGATTCACCCTCCAGACTTCACCTTCTCCTTCTCCTTCTTCTGATTATTCTGATTCACCCTCCAGACTTCACCTTCTCCTTCTCCTTCTTCTACTTCTTCTGATTCACCCTCCAGACTTCACCTTCTCCTTCTCTTTCTTCTGCTTCTTCTGATTCACCCTCCAGACTTCACCTTCTCCTTCTCCTTCTTCTACTTCTTCTGCTTCACCCTCCAGACTTCACCTTCTCCTTCTCCTTCTTCTAATTCTTCTGATTCACCCTCCAGACTTCACCTTCTCCTTCTCCTTCTTCTGCTTCTTCTGATTCACCCTTCAGACTTCACCTTCTCCTTCTCCTTCTTCTACTTCTTCTGATTCACCCTCCAGACTTGACCTGCTCCTTCTCCTTCTTCTACTTCTTCTGATTCACCCTCCAGACTTCACCTTCTCCTTCTCCTTCTTCTGCTTCTTCTGCTTCACCGTCCTGACTTCACCTTCTCCTTCTCCTTCTTCTACTTCTTCTGCTTCATCCCCCTGACATCACCTGCTCCTTCTCCTTCTTCTGCTTCTTCTGATTCACCCTCCTAACTTCACCTTCTCCTTCTCCTTCTTCTGCTTCTTCTGATTCACCCTCCTGACTTCACCTTCTCCTTCTCCTTCTTCTGCTTCTTCTGATTCACCCTCCAGACTTCACCTTCTCCTTCTGCTTCTTCTTCTTCTTCTGATTCACCCTCCAGACTTCACCTTCTCCTTCTCCTTCTTCTGCTTCTTCTGATTCACCCTCCAGACCTCACCTTCTCCTTCTCCTTCTTCTACTTCTTCTGAATCACCCTCCAGACTTCATCTTCTCCTTCTCCTTCTTCTGCTTCTTCTGATTCACCCTCCAGACTTCACCTTCTCCTTCTCCTTCTTCTGCTTCTTCTGATTCACCCTCCAGACTCCACCTTCTCCTTCTCCTTCTTCTACTTCTTCTGATTCACCCTCCAGACTTCACCTTCTCCTTCTCCTTCTTCTACTTCTTCTGATTCACCCTCCAGTCTTCACCTTCTCCTTCTCCTTCTTCTGTTTCTTCTGCTTCACCCTCCAGACTTCACCTTCTCCTTCTCTTTCTTCTGCTTCTTCTGATTCACCCTCCAGACTTCACCTTCTCCTTCTCCTTCTTCTGATTCTTCTGATTCACCCTCCAGACTTCACCTTCTCCTTCTCCTTCTTCTGCTTCTTCTAATTCACCCTCCTGACTTCACCTTCTCCTTCTCCTTCTTCTACTTCTTCTGATTCACCCTCCTGACTTCACCTTCTCCTTCTCCTTCTTCTACTTCTTCTGCTTCACCCTCCAGACTTCACCTTCTCCTTCTCCTTCTTCTACTTCTTCTGATTCACCCTTCAGACTTCACCTTCTCCTTCTCCTTTTTCTGCTTCTTCTGATTCATCCTCCAGACTTCACCTTCTCCTTCTCCTTCTTCTGCTTCTTCTGATTCACCCTCCAGACTTCACCTTCTCCTTCTCCTTCTTCTGCTTTTTCTGATTCACCCTCCAGACTTCACCTTCTCCTTCTCCTTCTTCTACTTCTTCTGATTCACCCTCCAGACTTCACCTTCTCCTTCTCTTTCTTCTGCTTCTTCTGATTCACCCTCCAGACTTCACCTTCTCCTTCTCCTTCTTCTACTTCTTCTGCTTCACCCTCCAGACTTCACCTTCTCCTTCTCCTTCTTCTAATTCTTCTGATTCACCCTCCAGACTTCACCTTCTCCTTCTCCTTCTTCTGCTTCTTCTGATTCACCCTTCAGACTTCACCTTCTCCTTCTCCTTCTTCTACTTCTTCTGATTCACCCTCCAGACTTGACCTGCTCCTTCTCCTTCTTCTACTTCTTCTGATTCACCCTCCAGACTTCACCTTCTCCTTCTCCTTCTTCTGCTTCTTCTGCTTCACCGTCCTGACTTCACCTTCTCCTTCTCCTTCTTCTACTTCTTCTGCTTCATCCCCCTGACATCACCTGCTCCTTCTCCTTCTTCTGCTTCTTCTGATTCACCCTCCTAACTTCACCTTCTCCTTCTCCTTCTTCTGCTTCTTCTGATTCACCCTCCTGACTTCACCTTCTCCTTCTCCTTCTTCTGCTTCTTCTGATTCACCCTCCAGACTTCACCTTCTCCTTCTGCTTCTTCTTCTTCTTCTGATTCACCCTCCAGACTTCACCTTCTCCTTCTCCTTCTTCTGCTTCTTCTGATTCACCCTCCAGACCTCACCTTCTCCTTCTCCTTCTTCTACTTCTTCTGATTCACCCTCCAGACTTCATCTTCTCCTTCTCCTTCTTCTGCTTCTTCTGATTCACCCTCCAGACTTCACCTTCTCCTTCTCCTTCTTCTGCTTCTTCTGATTCACCCTCCAGACTCCACCTTCTCCTTCTCCTTCTTCTACTTCTTCTGATTCACCCTCCAGACTTCACCTTCTCCTTCTCCTTCTTCTACTTCTTCTGATTCACCCTCCAGTCTTCACCTTCTCCTTCTCCTTCTTCTGTTTCTTCTGCTTCACCCTCCAGACTTCACCTTCTCCTTCTCTTTCTTCTGCTTCTTCTGATTCACCCTCCAGACTTCACCTTCTCCTTCTCCTTCTTCTGATTCTTCTGATTCACCCTCCAGACTTCACCTTCTCCTTCTCCTTCTTCTGCTTCTTCTAATTCACCCTCCTGACTTCACCTTCTCCTTCTCCTTCTTCTACTTCTTCTGATTCACCCTCCTGACTTCACCTTCTCCTTCTCCTTCTTCTACTTCTTCTGCTTCACCCTCCAGACTTCACCTTCTCCTTCTCCTTCTTCTACTTCTTCTGATTCACCCTTCAGACTTCACCTTCTCCTTCTCCTTTTTCTGCTTCTTCTGATTCATCCTCCAGACTTCACCTTCTCCTTCTCCTTCTTCTGCTTCTTCTGATTCACCCTCCAGACTTCACCTTCTCCTTCTCCTTCTTCTGCTTTTTCTGATTCACCCTCCAGACTTCACCTTCTCCTTCTCCTTCTTCTACTTCTTCTGATTCACCCTCCAGACTTCACCTTCTCCTTCTCTTTCTTCTGCTTCTTCTGATTCACCCTCCAGACTTCACCTTCTCCTTCTCCTTCTTCTGATTATTCTGATTCACCCTCCAGACTTCACCTTCTCCTTCTCCTTCTTCTACTTCTTCTGATTCACCCTCCAGACTTCACCTTCTCCTTCTCTTTCTTCTGCTTCTTCTGATTCACCCTCCAGACTTCACCTTCTCCTTCTCCTTCTTCTACTTCTTCTGCTTCACCCTCCAGACTTCACCTTCTCCTTCTCCTTCTTCTAATTCTTCTGATTCACCCTCCAGACTTCACCTTCTCCTTCTCCTTCTTCTGCTTCTTCTGATTCACCCTCCAGACTTCACCTTCTCCTTCTCCTTCTTCTGCTTCTTCTGATTCACCCTCCAGACTTCACCTTCTCCTTCTCCTTATTCTGCTTCTTCTGATTCACCCTCCAGACTTCACCTTCTCCTTCTCCTTCTTCTGCTTCTTCTGATTCACCCTGCAGACTTCACCTTCTCCTTCTCCTTCTTCTGCATCTTCTTATTCACCCTCCAGACTTCACCTTCTCCTTCTCCTTCTTCTACTTCTTCTGATTCACCCTCCAGACTTCACCTTCTCCTTCTCCTTCTTCTGCTTCTTCTGATTCACCCTCCAGACTTCACCTTCTCCTTCTCCTTCTTCTGCTTCTTCTGATTCACCCTCCAGACTTCACCTTCTCCTTCTCCTTATTCTGCTTCTTCTGATTCACCCTCCAGACTTCAGCTTCTCCTTCTCCTTCTCCTGCTTCTTCTGATTCACCCTGCAGACTTCACCTTCTCCTTCTCCTTCTTCTGCATCTTCTTATTCACCCTCCAGACTTCACCTTCTCCTTCTCCTTCTTCTACTTCTTCTGATTCACCCTCCAGACTTCACCTTCTCCTTCTCCTTCTTCTGCTTCTTCTGATTCACCCTCCAGACTTCACCTTCTCCTTCTCCTTCGTCTACTTCTTCTGATTCACCCTCCAGACTACACCTTCTCCTTCTCCTTCTTCTACTTCTTCTGATTCACCCTCCAGACTTCACCTTCTCCTTCTCCTTCTTCTGCTTCTTCTGATTCACCCTCCAGACTTCACCTTCTCCTTCTCCTCCTTCTACTTCTTCTGATTCACCCTCCAGACTTCAGCTTCTCCTTCTCCTTCTTCTACTTCTTCTGATTCACCCTCCAGACTTCACCTTCTCCTTCTCCTTCTTCTCCTTCTTCTGATTCACCCTCCTGACTTCACGTTCTCCTTCTCCTTCTTCTGCTTCTTCTGCTTCACCCTCCAGACTTCACCTTCTCCTTCTCCTTCTTCTGCTTCTTCTGCTTCACCCTCCAGACTTTACCTTCTCCTTCTCCTTCTTCTGCTTCACCCTCCTGACTTCACCTTCTCCTTCTCCTTCTTCTACTTCTTCTGATTCACCCTCCAGACTTCACCTTCTCCTTCTCCTTCTTCTACTTCTTCTGCTTCACCCTCCAGACTTCACCTTCTCCTTCCCCTTCTTCTGCTTCTTCTGCTTCGCCCTCCACACTTCACCTTCTCCTTCTCCTTCTTCTGCTTCTTCTGCTTCACCCTCCAGACTTCACCTTCTCCTTCTCCTTCTTCTGCTTCTTCTGCTTCACTCTCCTGACTTCACCTTCTCCTTCTCCTCCTTCTACTTCTTCTGATTCACCCTCCAGACTTCACCTTCTCCTTCTCCTTCTTCTGCTTCTTCTGCTTCACCCTCCAGACTTCACCTTCTCCTTCTCCTTCTTCTGCTTCTTCTGCTGCGCCCTCCAGACTTCACCTTCTCCTTCTCCTTCTTCTGCTTCTTCTGCTTCACCCTCCTGACTTCACCTTCTCCTTGTCCTTCTTCTACTTCTTCTGCTTCACCCCCCTGACTTCACCTGCTCCTTCTCCTTCTTCTGCTTCTTCTGATTCACCCTCCTAACTTTACCTTCTCCTTCTCCTTCTTCTGCTTCTTCTGATTCACCCTCCTGACTTCACCTTCTCCTTCTCCTTCTTCTGCTTCTTCTAATTCACCCTCCAGACTTCACCTTCTCCTTCTCCTTCTTCTGCTTCTTCTGATTCACCCTCCAGACTTCACCTTCTCCTTCTCCTTCTTCTGCTTCTTCTGATTCACCCTCCTAACTTCACCTTCTCCTTCTCCTTCTTCTGCTTCTTCTGATTCACCCTCCTGACTTCACCTTCTCCTTCTCCTTCTTCTGCTTCTTCTGATTCACCCTCCAGACTTCACCTTCTCCTTCTCCTTCTTCTGCTTCTTCTGATTCACCCTCCAGACTTCACCTTCTCCTTCTCCTTCTTCTGCTTCTTCTGATTCACCCTCCAGACCTCACCTTCTCCTTCTTCTACTTCTTATGATTCACCCTCCAGACTTCATCTTTTCCTTCTCCTTCTTCTACTTCTTCTGATTCATCCTCCAGACTTCACCTTCTCCTTCTCCTTCTTCTACTTCTTCTGATTCACCCTCCAGTCTTCACCTTCTCCTTCTCCTTCTTCTGTTTCTTCTGCTTCACCCTCCAGACTTCACTTTCTCCTTCTCTTTCTTCTGCTTCTTCTGATTCACCCTCCAGACTTCACCTTCTCCTCCTCCTTATAATGCTTCTTCTGATTCACCCTCCAGACTTCACCTTCTCCTCCTCCTTCTTCTGCTTCTTCTGATTCACCCTCCAGACTTCACCTTCTCCTTCTCCTTCTTCTGCTTCTTCTGATTCACCCTCCAGACTTCACCTTCTCCTTCTCCTTCTTCTGCTTCTTCTGATTCACCCTACAGACCTCACCTTCTCCTTCTCCTTCTTCTACTTCTTCTGATTCACCCTCCAGACTTCATCTTCTCCTTCTCCTTCTTCTACTTCTTCTGTTTCATCCTCCAGACTTCACCTTCTCCTTCTCCTTCTTCTACTTCTTCTGATTCACCCTCCAGTCTTCACCTTCTCCTTCTCCTTCTTCTGTTTCTTCTGCTTCACCCTCCAGACTTCACTTTCTCCTTCTCTTTCTTCTGCTTCTTCTGATTCACCCTCCAGACTTCACCTTCTCCTTCTCCTTATAATGCTTCTTCTGATTCACCCTCCAGACTTCACCTTCTCCTCCTCCTTCTTCTGCTTCTTCTGATTCACCCTCCAGACTTCACCTTCTCCTTCTCCTTCTTCTGCATCATCTGATTCACCCTCCAGACTTCACCTTCTCCTTCTCCTTCTTCTACTTCTTCTGATTCACCCTCCAGACTTCATCTTCTACTTCTCCTTCTTCTGCTTCTTCCGATTCACCCTCCAGACTTCACCTTCTCCTTCTCCTTCTTCTGCTTCTTCTGATTCACCCTCCAGAATTCACCTTCTCCTTCTACTTCTTCTCCTTCTTCTGATTCACCCTCCAGACTTCACCTTCTCCTTCTCCTTCTTCTACTTCTTCTGATTCACCCTCCAGACTTCACCTTCTCCTTCTCCTTCTTCTGCTTCTTCTGATTCACCCTCCAGACTTCACCTTCTCCTTCTCCTTCTTCTGCTTCTTCTGATTCACCCTCCAGACTTCACCTTCTCCTTCTCCTTATTCTGCTTCTTCTGATTCACCCTTCAGACTTCACCTTCTCCTTCTCCTTCTTCTGCTTCTTCTGATTCACCCTCCAGACCTCACCTTCTCCTTCTCCTTCATCTACTTCTTCTGATTCACCCTCCAGACTTCATCTTCTCCTTCTCCCTCTTCTGCTTCTTCTGATTCACCCTCCAGACTTCACCTTCTCCTTCTCCTTCTTCTGCTTCTTCTGATTCACCCTCCAGACTTCACCTTCTCCTTCTCCTTCTTCTAATCTTCTGCTTCACCCCCCTGACTTCACCTTCTCCTTCTCCTTCCTCTGCTTCTTCTGATTCACCCTCCTAACTTCACCTTCTCCTTCTCCTTCTTCTGCTTCTTCTGATTCACCCTCCTGACTTCACCTTCTCCTTCTCCTTCTTCTGCTTCTTCTGATTCACCCTCCAGACTTCACCGTCTCCTTCTCCTTCTTCTCATTCTTCTGATTCACCCTCCAGACTTCACCTTCTCCTACTCCTTCTTCGACTTCTTCTGATTCACCCTCCAGACTTCAACTTCTCCTTCTCTTCTTCTACTTCTTCTGATTCACCCTCCAGTCTTCACCTTCTCCTTCTCCTTCTTCTGCTTCTTCTGCTTCACCCTCCAGACTTCACCTTCTCCTTCTCTTTCTTCAGCTTCTTCTGATTCAACCTCCAGACTTCACATTCTCCTTCTCCTTCTTCTGATTCTTCTGATTCACTCTCCAGACTTCACCTTCTCCTTCTCCTTCTTCTACCTCTTCTGATTCACCCTCCTGACTTCACCTTCTCCTTCTCCTTCTTCTACTTCTTCTGCTTCACCCTCCAGCCTCCAGACTTCACCTTCTCCTTCTCCGTCTTCTACCTCTTCTGATTCACCCTCCAGACTTCACCTTCTCCTTCTTCTGCTTCTTCTGATTCACCCTCCAGACTTCACCTTCTCCTTCTCCTTCTTCTGCTTCTTCTGATTCACCCTCCAGACTTCACCTTCTCCTTCTCCTTCTTCTGCTTCTTCTGATTCACCCTCCAGACTTCACCTTCTCCTTCTCCTTCTTCTGCTTCTTCTGATTCACCCTCCAGACTTCACCTTCTCCTTCTCCTACTTCTGCTTCGTCTGATTCACCCTCCAGACTTCACCATCTCCTTCTCCTTCTTCTGCTTCTTCTGATTCACCCTCCAGACTTCTCCTTCTCCTACTCCTTCTTCTACTTCTTCTGATTCACCCTCCAGACTTCATCTTCTCCTTCTCCTTCTTCTGCTTCTTCTGATTCACCCTCCAGACTTCACCTTCTCCTTCTCCTTCTTCTGCTTCTTCTGATTCACCCTCCAGACTTCACCTTCTCCTTCTCCTTCTTCTACTTCTTCTGATTCACCCTCCAGACTTCAACTTCTCCTTCTCCTTCTTCTACTTCTTCTGATTCACCCTCCAGACTTCACCTTCTCCTTCGCCTTCTTCTGCTTCTTCTGATTCACCCTCCAGACTTCACCTTCTCCTTCTCCTTCTTCTGCTTCTTCTGATTCACCCTCCAGACTTCACCTTTTACTTCTCCTTCTTCTGCTTCTTCTGATTCACCCTTCAGACTTCACAATATCCTTCTCCTTCTTCTGCTTCTTCTGATTCACCCTCCAGACCTCACCTTCTCCTTCTCCTTCTTCTACTTCTTCTGATTCACCCTCCAGACTTCATCTTCTCCTCCTCCTTCTTCTGCTTCTTCTGATTCACCCTCCAGACTTCACCTTCTCCTTCTCCTTTTTCTGCTTCTTCTGAATCACCCTCCAGACTTCGCCTTCTCCTTCTCCTTCTTCTACTTCTTCTGATTCACCCTCCAGACTTCAGCTTCCCTTCTCCTTCTTCTACTTTTTCTGATTCACCCTCCAGTCTTCACCTCCTCCTTCTCCTTCTTCTGCTTCTTCTGCTTCACCCTCCAGACTTCACCTTCTCCTTCTCTTTCTTCAGCTTCTTCTGATTCAACCTCCAGACTTCACATTCTCCTTCTCCTTCTTCTGATTCTTCTGATTCACTCTCCAGACTTCACCTTCTCCTTCTCCTTCTTCTGCTTCTTCTGATTCACCCTCCTGACTTCACCTTCTCCTTCTCCTTCTTCTACCTCTTCTGATTCACCCTCCTGACTTCACCTTCTCCTTCTCCTTCTTCTACTTCTTCTGCTTCACCCTCCAGCCTCCAGACTTCACCTTCTCCTTCTCCGTCTTCTACCTCTTCTGATTCACCCTCCAGACTTCACCTTCTCCTTCTTCTGCTTCTTCTGATTCACCCTCAAGACTTCACCTTCTCCTTCTCCTTCTTCTGCTTCTTCTGATTCACCCTCCAGACTTCACCTTCTCCTTCTCCTTCTTCTGCTTCTTCTGATTCACCCTCCAGACTTCACCTTCTCCTTCTCCTTCTTCTGCTTCTTCTGATTCACCCTCCAGACTTCACCTTCTCCTTCTCCTACTTCTGCTTCTTCTGATTCACCCTCCAGACTTCACCATCTCCTTCTCCTTCTTCTGCTTCTTCTGATTCACCCTCCAGACTTCTCCTTCTCCTACTCCTTCTTCTACTTCTTCTGATTCACCCTCCAGACTTCATCTTCTCCTTCTCCTTCTTCTGCTTCTTCTGATTCACCCTCCAGACTTCACCTTCTCCTTCTCCTTCTTCTGCTTCTTCTGATTCACCCTCCAGACTTCACCTTCTCCTTCTCCTTCTTCTACTTCTTCTGATTCACCCTCCAGACTTCACCTTCTCCTTCTCCTTCTTCTACTTCTTCTGATTCACCCTCCAGACTTCACCTTCTCCTTCTCCTTCTTCTGCTTCTTCTGATTCACCCTCCAGACTTCACCTTCTCCTTCTCCTTCTTCTGCTTCTTCTGATTCACCCTCCAGACTTCACCTTTTACTTCTACTTCTTCTGCTTCTTCGGATTCACCCTTCAGACTTCACCATATCCTTCTCCTTCTTCTGCTTCTTCTGATTCACCCTCCAGACCTCACCTTCTCCTTCTCCTTCTTCTACTTCTTCTGATTCACCCTCCAGACTTCATCTTCTCCTCCTCCTTCTTCTGCTTCTTCTGATTCACCCTCCAGACTTCACCTTCTCCTTCTCCTTTTTCTGCTTCTTCTGATTCACCCTCCAGACTTCGCCTTCTCCTTCTCCTTCTTCTACTTCTTCTGATTCACCCTCCAGACTTCAGCTTCCCTTCTCCTTCTTCAACTTTTTCTGATTCACCCTCCAGTCTTCACCTCCTCCTTCTCCTTCTTCTGCTTCTTCTGATTCACCCTCCAGACTTCACCTTCTCCTTCTCCTTCTTCTGCTTCTTCTGATTCACCCTCCTGACTTCACCTTCTCATTCTCCTTCTTCTGCTTCTTCTGATTCACCCTCCAGACTTCACCTTCTCCTTCTCCTTCTTCTACTTCTTCTGATTCACCCTCCAGACTTCACCTTCTCGTTCTCCTTCTTCTGCTTCTTCTGATTCACCCTCCAGACTTCACCTTCTCCTTCTCCTTCGTCTACTTCTTCTGATTCACCCTCCAGACTACACCTTCTCCTTCTCCTTCTTCTACTTCTTCTGATTCACCCTCCAGACTTCACCTTCTCCTTCTCCTTCTTCTACTTCTTCTGATTCACCCTCCAGTCTTCAACTTCTCCTTCTCCTTCTTGGGCTTCTTCTGATTCACCCTCCAGACTTCACCTTCTCCTTCTCCTTCTTCTGCTTCTTCTGATTCACCCTCCTGACTTCACCTTCTCCTTCTCCTTCTTCTGCTTCTTCTGATTCACCCTCCAGAGTTCACCTTCTCCTTCTCCTTCTTCTACTTCTTCTGATTCACCCTCTAGACTTCACCTTCTCCTTCTCCTTCTTCTGCTTCTTCTGATTCACCCTCCAGACTTCACCTTCTCCTTCTCCTTCGTCTACTTCTTCTGATTCACCCTTCAGACTACACCATCTCCTTCTCCTTCTTCTACTTCTTCTGATTCACCCTCCAGACTTCACCTTCTCCTTCTCCTTCTTCTGCTTCTTCTGATTCACCCTCCAGACTTCACCTTCTCCTTCTCCTTCTTCTGCTTCTTCTGATTCACCCTCCAGACTTCACCTTCTCCTTCTCCTACTTCTGCTTCTTCTGATTCACCCTCCAGACTTCACCATCTCCTTCTCCTTCTTCTGCTTCTTCTGATTCACCCTCCAGACTTCTCCTTCTCCTACTCCTTCTTCTACTTCTTCTGATTCACCCTCCAGACTTCATCTTCTCCTTCTCCTTCTTCTGCTTCTTCTGATTCACCCTCCAGACTTCACCTTCTCCTTCTCCTTCTTCTGCTTCTTCTGATTCACCCTCCAGACTTCACCTTCTCCTTCTCCTTCTTCTACTTCTTCTGATTCACCCTCCAGACTTCACCTTCTCCTTCTCCTTCTTCTACTTCTTCTGATTCACCCTCCAGACTTCACCTTCTCCTTCTCCTTCTTCTGCTTCTTCTGATTCACCCTCCAGACTTCACCTTCTCCTTCTCCTTCTTCTGCTTCTTCTGATTCACCCTCCAGACTTCACCTTTTACTTCTACTTCTTCTGCTTCTTCGGATTCACCCTTCAGACTTCACCATATCCTTCTCCTTCTTCTGCTTCTTCTGATTCACCCTCCAGACCTCACCTTCTCCTTCTCCTTCTTCTACTTCTTCTGATTCACCCTCCAGACTTCATCTTCTCCTCCTCCTTCTTCTGCTTCTTCTGATTCACCCTCCAGACTTCACCTTCTCCTTCTCCTTTTTCTGCTTCTTCTGATTCACCCTCCAGACTTCGCCTTCTCCTTCTCCTTCTTCTACTTCTTCTGATTCACCCTCCAGACTTCAGCTTCCCTTCTCCTTCTTCAACTTTTTCTGATTCACCCTCCAGTCTTCACCTCCTCCTTCTCCTTCTTCTGCTTCTTCTGATTCACCCTCCAGACTTCACCTTCTCCTTCTCCTTCTTCTGCTTCTTCTGATTCACCCTCCTGACTTCACCTTCTCATTCTCCTTCTTCTGCTTCTTCTGATTCACCCTCCAGACTTCACCTTCTCCTTCTCCTTCTTCTACTTCTTCTGATTCACCCTCCAGACTTCACCTTCTCGTTCTCCTTCTTCTGCTTCTTCTGATTCACCCTCCAGACTTCACCTTCTCCTTCTCCTTCGTCTACTTCTTCTGATTCACCCTCCAGACTACACCTTCTCCTTCTCCTTCTTCTACTTCTTCTGATTCACCCTCCAGACTTCACCTTCTCCTTCTCCTTCTTCTACTTCTTCTGATTCACCCTCCAGTCTTCAACTTCTCCTTCTCCTTCTTGGGCTTCTTCTGATTCACCCTCCAGACTTCACCTTCTCCTTCTCCTTCTTCTGCTTCTTCTGATTCACCCTCCTGACTTCACCTTCTCCTTCTCCTTCTTCTGCTTCTTCTGATTCACCCTCCAGAGTTCACCTTCTCCTTCTCCTTCTTCTACTTCTTCTGATTCACCCTCTAGACTTCACCTTCTCCTTCTCCTTCTTCTGCTTCTTCTGATTCACCCTCCAGACTTCACCTTCTCCTTCTCCTTCGTCTACTTCTTCTGATTCACCCTTCAGACTACACCATCTCCTTCTCCTTCTTCTACTTCTTCTGATTCACCCTCCAGACTTCACCTTCTCCTTCTCCTTCTTCTGCTTCTTCTGATTCACCCTCCAGACTTCACCTTCTCCTTCTCCTTCTTCTACTTCTACTTATTCACTCTCCAGACTTCACCTTCTCCTTCTCCTTCTTCTGCTTCTTCTGATTCACCCTCCAGACTTCACCTTCTCCTTCTCCTTCGTCAACTTCTTCTGATTCAACTTCCAGACTACACCTTCTCCTTCTCCTTCTTCTACTTCTTCTGATTCACACTCCAGACTTCACCTTCTCCTTCTCCTTCTTCTGCTTCTTCTGATTCACCCTCCAGACTTCACCTTCTCCTTCTCCTTCTTCTACTTCTTCTGATTCACCCTCCAGACTTCACCTTCTCCTTCTCCTTCTTCTACTTCTTCTGATTCACCCTCCAGACTTCACCTTCTCCTTCTCCTTCTTCTACTTCTTCTGCTTCTCCCTCCAGACTTCACCTTCTCTTCTCCTTCTTCTGCTTCTTCTGATTCACCCTCCAGACTTCACCTTCTCCTTCTCCTTCTTCTACTTCTTCTGATTCACCCTCCAGACTTCACCTTCTCCTTCTCCTTCTTCTACTTCTTCTGATTCACCCCCCAGACTTCACCATCTCCTTCTCCTTCTTCTACTTCTTTTGATTCACCCTCCTGACTTCACCTTCTCCTTCTCCTTCTTCTGCTTCTTCTGCTCCACCCTCCAGACTTCACCTTCTCCTTCTCCTTCTTCTGCTTCTTCTGCTTCATCCTCCAGACTTCACCTTCTCATTCTCCTTCTTCTGCTTCTTCTGCTTCACCCTCCAGACTTCACCTTCTCCTTCTCCTTCTTCTGCTTCTTCTGCTGCGCCCTCCAGACTTCACCTTCTCCTTCTCCTTCTTCTGCTTCTTCTGCTTCACCCTCCTGACTTCACCTTCTCCTTCTCCTTCTGCTACTTCTTCTGCTTCACCCCCGTGACTTCACCTTCTCCTTCTCCTTCTTCTGCTTCTTCTGCTTCACCCTCCTGACTTCACCTTCTCCTTCTCCTTCTGCTACTTCTTCTGCTTCACCCCCGTGACTTCACCTTCTCCTTCTCCTTCTTCTGCTTCTTCTGATTCACCCTCCTAACTTCACCTTCTCCTTCTCCTTCTTCTTCTTCTTCTGATTCACCCTCCTGACTTCACCTTCTCCTTCTCCTTCTTCTGCTTCTTCTGATTCACCCTCCAGACTTCACCTTCTCCTTCTCCTTCTTCTGCTTCTTCTGATTCACCTTCCAGACTTCACCTTCTCCTTCTCCTTCTTCTGCTTCTTCTGATTCACCCTCCAGACCTCACCTTCTCCTTCTCCTTCTTCTACTTCTTCTGATTCACCCTTCAGACTTCATCTTCTCCTTCGCCTTCTTCTGCTTCTTCTGATTCACCCTCCAGACCTCACCTTCTCCTTCTCCTTCTTCTGCTTCTTCTGATTCACCCTCCAGACTTCACCTTCTCCTTCTCCTTCTTCTACTTCTTCTGATTCATCCTCCAGACTTCACCTTCTCCTTCTCCTTCTTCTACTTCTTCTGATTCACCCTCCAGTCTTCACCTTCTGCTTCTCCTTCTTCTGCTTCTTCTGCTTCACCCTCCAGACTTCACCCTCTACTTCTCTTTCTTCTGCTTCTTCTGATTCACCCTCCAGACTTCACCTTCTCCTTCTCCTTCTTCTGATTCTTCTGATTCACCCTCCAGACTTCACATTCTCCTTCTCCTTCTTCTGCTTCTTCTGATTCACCCTCCTGACTTCACCTTCTCCTTCTCCTTCTTCTACTTCTTCTGATTCACCCTCCTGACTTCACCTTCTCCTTCTCCTTCTTCTGATTCTTCTGATTCACTCTCCAGACTTCACATTCTCCTTCTCCTTCTTCTGCTTCTTCCGATTCACCCTCCAGACTTCACCTTCTCCTTCTGCTTCTTCTGCTTCTTCTGATTCACCCTCCAGACTTCACCTTCTCCTTCTCCTTCTTCTACTTCTTCTGATTCACCCTCCAGACTTCACCTTCTCCTGCTCCTTCTTCTACTTCTTCTGATTCACCCTCCAGAATTCACCTTCTCCTTCTCTTTCTTCTGCTTCTTCTGATTCACCCTCCAGACTTCACCTTCTCCTTCTCCTTCTTCTGCTTCTTCTGATTCACCCTCCTGACTTCACCTTCTCCTTCTCCTTCTTCTACTTCTTCTGATTCACCCTCCTGACTTCACCTTCTCCTTCTCCTTCTTCTACTTCTTCTGCTTCACCCTCCAGACTTCACCTTCTCCTTCTCCTTATTCTACTTCTTCTGATTCACCCTCCAGACTTGACCTTCTCCTTCTCCTTCTTCTACTTCTTCTGATTCACCCTCCAGACTTCACCTTCTTCTTCTCCTTCTTCTGCTTCTTCTGATTCACCTTCCAGACTTCACCTTCTCCTTCTCCTTCTTCTGCTTCTTCTGATTCACCCTCCAGACCTCACCTTCTCCTTCTCCTTCTTCTACTTCTTCTGATTCACCCTTCAGACTTCATCTTCTCCTTCTCCTTCTTCTACTTCTTCTGATTCACCCTCCTGACTTCACCTTCTCCTTCTCCTTCTTCTACTTCTTCTGCTTCACCCTCCAGACTTCACCTTCTCCTTCTCCTTATTCTACTTCTTCTGATTCACCATCCAGACTTGACCTTCTCCTTCTCCTTCTTCTGCTTCTTCTGATTCACCCTCCTAACTTCACCTTCTCCTTCTCCTTCTTCTGCTTCTTCTGATTCACACTCCTGACTTCACCTTCTCCTTCTCCTTCTTCTGCTTCTTCTGATTCACCCTCCAGACTTCACCTTCTCCTTCTCCTTCTTCTGCTTCTTCTGATTCACCCTCCAGACTTCACCTTCTCCTTCTCCTTCTTCTGCTTCTTCTGATTCACCCTCCAGGCCTCACCTTCTCCTTCTCCTTCTTCTACTTCTTCTGATTCACCCTCCAGACTTCATCTTCTCCTTCTCCTTCTTCTGCTTCTTCTGATTCACCCTCCAGACTTCACCTTCTCCTTCTCCTTCTTCTGCTTTTTCTGATTCACCCTCCAGACTTCACCTTCTCCTTCTCCTTCTTCTACTTCTTCTGATTCACCCTCCAGACTTCACTTTCTCCTTCTCTTTCTTCTGCTTCTTCTGATTCACCCTCCAGACTTCACCTTCTCCTTCTCCTTCTTCTGATTATTCTGATTCACCCTCCAGACTTCACCTTCTCCTTCTCCTTCTTCTACTTCTTCTGATTCACCCTCCAGACTTCACCTTCTCCTTCTCTTTCTTCTGCTTCTTCTGATTCACCCTCCAGACTTCACCTTCTCCTTCTCCTTCTTCTACTTCTTCTGCTTCACCCTCCAGACTTCACGTTCTCCTTCTCCTTCTTCTACTTCTTCTGATTCACCCTCCAGACTTCACCTTCTCCTTCTCCTTCTTCTGCTTCTTCTGATTCACCCTCCAGACTTCACCTTCTCCTTCTCCTTCTTCTGCTTCTTCTGATTCACCCTCCAGACTTCACCTTCTCCTTCTCCTTCTTCTACTCCTTCTGATTCACCCTCCAGACTTCACCTTCTCCTTCTCCTTCTTCTGCTTCTTCTGATTCACCCTCCAGACTTCACCTTCTCCTTCTCCTTCTTCTACTCCTTCTGATTCACCCTCCAGACTTCACCTTCTCCTTCTCCTTCTTCTGCTTCTTCTGATTCACCCTCCAGACTTCACCTTCTCCTTCTCCTTATTCTGCTTCTTCTGATTCAACCTCCAGACTTCACCTTCTCCTTCTCCTTCTTCTACTTCTTCTGGTTCACACTCCAGACTTCACCTTCTCCTTCTCCTTCTTCTGCTTCTTCTGATTCACCCTACAGACTACACCTTCTCTTTCTCCTTCTTATACTTCTTCTGATTCACCCTCCAGACTTCACCTTCTCCTTCTCCTTCTTCTACTTCTTCTGCTTCTCCCTCCAGACTTCACCTTCTCCTTCTCCTTCTTCTGCTTCTTCTGATTCACCCTCCAGACTTCACCTTCTCCTTCTCCTTCTTCTACTTCTTCTGATTCACCCTCCAGACTTCAGCTTCTCCTTCTCCTTCTTCTACTTCTTCTGATTCACCCTCCAGACTTCACCTTCTCCTTCTCCTTCTTCTCCTTCTTCTGATTCACCCTCCTGACTTCACGTTCTCCTTCTCCTTCTTCTGCTTCTTCTGCTTCATCCTCCAGACTTCACCTTCTCCTTCTCCTTCTTCTGCTTCTTCTGCTTCACCCTCCAGACTTTACCTTCTCCTTCTCCTTCTTCTGCTTCTTCTGCTTCACCCTCCTGACTTCACCTTCTCCTTCTCCTTCTTCTACTTCTTCTGATACACCCTCCAGACTTCACCTTCTCCTTCTCCTTCTTCTGCTTCTTCTGCTTCACCCTCCAGACTTCACCTTCTCCTTCCCCTTCTTCTGCTTCTTCTGCTTCGCCCTCCAGACTTCACCTTCTCCTTCTCCTTCTTCTGCTTCTTCTGCTTCACCCTCCAGACTTCACCTTCTCCTTCTCCTTCTTCTGCTTCTTCTGCTTCACTCTCCTGACTTCACCTTCTCCTTCTCCTCCTTCTACTTCTTCTGATTCACCCTCCAGACTTCACCTTCTCCTTCTCCTTCTTCTGCTTCTTCTGCTTCACCCTCCAGACTTCACCTTCTCCTTCTCCTTCTTCTACTCCTTCTGCTGCGCCCTCCAGACTTCACCTTCTCCTTCTCCTTCTTCTGCTTCTTCTGCTTCACCCTCCTGACTTCACCTTCTCCTTCTCCTTCTTCTACTTCTTCTGCTTCACCCCCTGACTTCACCTGCTCCTTCTCCTTCTTCTGCTTCTTCTGATTCACCCTCCTAACTTTACCTTCTCCTTCTCCTTCTTCTGCTTCTTCTGATTCACCCTCCTGACTTCACCTTCTCCTTCTCCTTCTTCTGCTTCTTCTAATTCACCCTCCAGACTTCACCTTCTCCTTCTCCTTCTGCTTCTTCTGATTCACCCTCCAGACTTCACCTTCTCCTTCTCCTTCTTCTGCTTCTTCTGATTCACCCTCCTAACTTCACCTTCTCCTTCTCCTTCTTCTGCTTCTTCTGATTCACCCTCCTGACTTCACCTTCTACTTCTCCTTCTTCTGCTTCTTCTGATTCACCCTCCAGACTTCACCTTCTCCTTCTCCTTCTTCTGCTTCTTCTGATTCACCCTCCAGACTTCACCTTCTCCTTCTCCTTCTTCTGCTTCTTCTGATTCACCCTCCAGACCTCACATTCTCCTTCTTCTACTTCTTATGATTCACCCTCCAGACTTCACCTTCTCCTTCTCCTTATAATGCTTCTTCTGATTCACCCTCCAGACTTCACCTTCTCCTCCTCCTTCTTCTGCTTCTTCTGATTCACCCTCCAGACTTCACCTTCTCCTTCTCCTTCTTCTGCTTCTTCTGATTCACCCTCCAGACTTCACCTTCTCCTTCTCCTTCTTCTGCTTCTTCTGATTCACCCTCCAGACCTCACCTTCTCCTTCTACTTCTTCTGATTCACCCTCCAGACTTCATCTTCTCCTTCTCCTTCTTCTACTTCTTCTGATTCATCCTCCAGACTTCACCTTCTCCTTCTCCTTCTTCTACTTCTTCTGATTCACCCTCCAGTCTTCACCTTCTCCTTCTCCTTCTTCTGTTTCTTCTGCTTCACCCTCCAGACTTCACTTTCTCCTTCTCTTTCTTCTGCTTCTTCTGATTCACCCTCCAGACTTCACCTTCTCCTTCTCCTTATAATGCTTCTTCTGATTCACCCTCCAGACTTCACCTTCTCCTCCTCCTTCTTCTGCTTCTTCTGATTCACCCACCGGACTTCACCTTCTCCTTCTCCTTCTTCTGCATCTTCTGATTCACCCTCCAGACTTCACCTTCTCCTTCTCCTTCTTCTACTTCTTCTGATTCACCCTCCAGACTTCATCTTCTCCTTCTCCTTCTTCTGCTTCTTCCGATTCACCCTCCAGACTTCACCTTCTCCTTCTCCTTCTTCTGCTTCTTCTGATTCACCCTCCAGACTTCACCTTCTCCTTCTCCTTCTTCTACTTCTTCTGATTCACCCTCCAGACTTCACCTTCTCCTTCTCCTTCTTCTACTTCTTCTGATTCACCCTCCAGACTTCACCTTCTCCTTCTCCTTCTTCTGCTTCTTCTGATTCACCCTCCAGACTTCACCTTCTCCTTCTCCTTCTTCTGCTTCTTCTGATTCACCCTCCAGACTTCAGCTTCTCCTTCTCCTTCTTCTACTTCTTCTGATTCACCCTCCAGACTTCACCTTCTCCTTCTCCTTCTTCTCCTTCTTCTGATTCACCCTCCTGACTTCACGTTCTCCTTCTCCTTCTTCTGCTTCTTCTGCTTCATCCTCCAGACTTCACCTTCTCCTTCTCCTTCTTCTGCTTCTTCTGCTTCACCCTCCAGACTTTACCTTCTCCTTCTCCTTCTTCTGCTTCTTCTGCTTCACCCTCCTGACTTCACCTTCTCCTTCTCCTTCTTCTACTTCTTCTGATACACCCTCCAGACTTCACCTTCTCCTTCTCCTTCTTCTGCTTCTTCTGCTTCACCCTCCAGACTTCACCTTCTCCTTCCCCTTCTTCTGCTTCTTCTGCTTCGCCCTCCAGACTTCACCTTCTCCTTCTCCTTCTTCTGCTTCTTCTGCTTCACCCTCCAGACTTCACCTTCTCCTTCTCCTTCTTCTGCTTCTTCTGCTTCACTCTCCTGACTTCACCTTCTCCTTCTCCTCCTTCTACTTCTTCTGATTCACCCTCCAGACTTCACCTTCTCCTTCTCCTTCTTCTGCTTCTTCTGCTTCACCCTCCAGACTTCACCTTCTCCTTCTCCTTCTTCTACTCCTTCTGCTGCGCCCTCCAGACTTCACCTTCTCCTTCTCCTTCTTCTGCTTCTTCTGCTTCACCCTCCTGACTTCACCTTCTCCTTCTCCTTCTTCTACTTCTTCTGCTTCACCCCCTGACTTCACCTGCTCCTTCTCCTTCTTCTGCTTCTTCTGATTCACCCTCCTAACTTTACCTTCTCCTTCTCCTTCTTCTGCTTCTTCTGATTCACCCTCCTGACTTCACCTTCTCCTTCTCCTTCTTCTGCTTCTTCTAATTCACCCTCCAGACTTCACCTTCTCCTTCTCCTTCTGCTTCTTCTGATTCACCCTCCAGACTTCACCTTCTCCTTCTCCTTCTTCTGCTTCTTCTGATTCACCCTCCTAACTTCACCTTCTCCTTCTCCTTCTTCTGCTTCTTCTGATTCACCCTCCTGACTTCACCTTCTACTTCTCCTTCTTCTGCTTCTTCTGATTCACCCTCCAGACTTCACCTTCTCCTTCTCCTTCTTCTGCTTCTTCTGATTCACCCTCCAGACTTCACCTTCTCCTTCTCCTTCTTCTGCTTCTTCTGATTCACCCTCCAGACCTCACATTCTCCTTCTTCTACTTCTTATGATTCACCCTCCAGACTTCACCTTCTCCTTCTCCTTATAATGCTTCTTCTGATTCACCCTCCAGACTTCACCTTCTCCTCCTCCTTCTTCTGCTTCTTCTGATTCACCCTCCAGACTTCACCTTCTCCTTCTCCTTCTTCTGCTTCTTCTGATTCACCCTCCAGACTTCACCTTCTCCTTCTCCTTCTTCTGCTTCTTCTGATTCACCCTCCAGACCTCACCTTCTCCTTCTACTTCTTCTGATTCACCCTCCAGACTTCATCTTCTCCTTCTCCTTCTTCTACTTCTTCTGATTCATCCTCCAGACTTCACCTTCTCCTTCTCCTTCTTCTACTTCTTCTGATTCACCCTCCAGTCTTCACCTTCTCCTTCTCCTTCTTCTGTTTCTTCTGCTTCACCCTCCAGACTTCACTTTCTCCTTCTCTTTCTTCTGCTTCTTCTGATTCACCCTCCAGACTTCACCTTCTCCTTCTCCTTATAATGCTTCTTCTGATTCACCCTCCAGACTTCACCTTCTCCTCCTCCTTCTTCTGCTTCTTCTGATTCACCCACCGGACTTCACCTTCTCCTTCTCCTTCTTCTGCATCTTCTGATTCACCCTCCAGACTTCACCTTCTCCTTCTCCTTCTTCTACTTCTTCTGATTCACCCTCCAGACTTCATCTTCTCCTTCTCCTTCTTCTGCTTCTTCCGATTCACCCTCCAGACTTCACCTTCTCCTTCTCCTTCTTCTGCTTCTTCTGATTCACCCTCCAGACTTCACCTTCTCCTTCTCCTTCTTCTACTTCTTCTGATTCACCCTCCAGACTTCACCTTCTCCTTCTCCTTCTTCTACTTCTTCTGATTCACGCTCCAGACTTCACCTTCTCCTTCTCCTTCTTCTGCTTCTTCTGATTCACCCTCCAGACTTCACCTTCTCCTTCTCCTTCTTCTGCTTCTTCTGATTCACCCTCCAGACTTCACCTTCTCCTTCTCCTTCTTCTGCTTCTTCTGATTCACCCTTCAGACTTCACCTTCTCCTTCTCCTTCTTCTGCTTCTTCTGATTCACCCTCCAGACCTCACCTTCTCCTTCTCCTTCATCTACTTCTTCTGATTCACCCTCCAGACTTCATCTTCTCCTTCTCCTTCTTCTGCTTCTTCTGATTCACCCTCCAGACTTCACCTTCTCCTTCTCCTTCTTCTGCTTCTTCTGATTCACCCTCCAGACTTCACCTTCTCCTTCTCCTTCTTCTACTTCTTCTGCTTCACCCCCCTGACTTCACCTTCTCCTTCTCCTTCTTCTGCTTCTTCTGATTCACCCTCCTAACTTCACCTTCTCCTTCTCCTTCTTCTGCTTCTTCTGATTCACCCTCCTGACTTCACCTTCTCCTTCTCCTTCTTCTGCTTCTTCTGATTCACCCTCCAGACTTCACCTTCTCCTTCTCCTTCTTCTCATTCTTCTGATTCACCCTCCAGACTTCACCTTCTCCTACTCCTTCTTCTACTTCTTCTGATTCACCCTCCAGACTTCAGCTTCTCCTTCTCCTTCTTCTCCTTCTTCTGATTCACCCTCCAGTCTTCACCTTCTCCTTCTCCTTCTTCTGCTTCTTCTGCTTCACCCTCCAGACTTCACCTTCTCCTTCTCTTTCTTCAGCTTCTTCTGATTCATCCTCCAGACTTCACATTCTCCTTCTCCTTCTTCTGATTCTTCTGATTCACTCTCCAGACTTCACCTTCTCCTTCTCCTTCTTCTGCTTGTTCTGATTCACCCTCCTGACTTCACCTTCTCCTTCTCCTTCTTCTACCTCTTCTGATTCACCCTCCTGACTTCACCTTCTCCTTCTCCTTCTTCTACTACTTCTGCTTCACCCTCCAGCCTCCAGACTTCACCTTCTCCTTCTCCGTCTTCTACTTCTTCTGATTCACCCTCCAGACTTCACCTTCTCCTTCTTCTGCTTCTTCTGATTCACCCTCCAGACTTCACCTTCTCCTTCTCCTTCTTCTGCTTCTTCTGATTCACCCTCCAGACTTCACCTTCTCCTTCTCCTTCTTCTGCTTCTTCTGATACACCCTCCAGACTTCACCTTCTCCTTCTCCTACTTCTGCTTCTTCTGATTCACCCTCCAGACTTCACCATCTTCTTCTCCTTCTTCTGCTTCTTCTGATTCACCCTCCAGACTTCTCCTTCTCCTACTCCTTCTTCTACTTCTTCTGATTCACCCTCCAGACTTCATCTTCTCCTTCTCCTTCTTCTGCTTCTTCTGATTCACCCTCCAGACTTCACCTTCTCCTTCTCCTTCTTCTGCTTCTTCTGATTCACCCTCCAGACTTCACCTTCTCCTTCTCCTTCTTCTACTTCTTCTGATTCACCCTCCAGACTTCATCTTTTCCTTCTCCTTCTTCTACTTCTTCTGATTCACCCTCCAGACTTCACCTTCTCCCTTTCCTTCTTCTGCTTCTTCTGATTCACCCTCCAGACTTCACCTTCTCCTTCTCCTTCTTCTGCTTCTTCTGATTCACCCTCCAGACTTCACCTTTTACTTCTCCTTCTTCTGCTTCTTCTGATTCACCCTTCAGACTTCACCATATCCTTCTCCTTCTTCTGCTTCTTCTGATTCACCCTCCAGACCTCACCTTCTCCTTCTTCTTCTTCTACTTCTTCTGATACACCCTCCAGACTTCATCTTCTCCTCCTCCTTCTTCTGCTTCTTCTGATTCACCCTCCAGACTTCACCTTCTCCTTCTCCTTTTTCTGCTTCTTCTGATTCACCCTCCAGACTTCGCCTTCTCCTTCTCCTTCTTCTACTTCTTCTGATTCACCCTCCAGACTTCACCTTCTTCTTCTCCTTCTTCTACTTTTTCTGATTCACCCTCCAGTCTTCACCTCCTCCTTCTCCTTCTTCTGCTTCTTCTGATTCACCCTCCAGACTTCACCTTCTCCTTCTCCTTCTTCTGCTTCTTCTGATTCACCCTCCTGACTTCACCTTCTCATTCTCCTTCTTCTGCTTCTTCTGATTCACCCTCCAGACTTCACCTTCTCCTTCTCCTTCTTCTACTTCTTCTGATTCACCCTCCAGACTTCACCTTCTCGTTCTCCTTCTTCTGCTTCTTCTGATTCACCCTCCAGACTTCACCTTCTCCTTCTCCTTCGTCTACTTCTTCTGATTCACCCTCCAGACTACACCTTCTCCTTCTCCTTCTTCTACTTCTTCTGATTCACCCTCCAGACTTCACCTTCTCCTTCTCCTTCTTCTACTTCTTCTGATTCACCCTCCAGTCTTCAACTTCTCCTTCTCCTTCGTCTACTTCTTCTGATTCACCCTCCAGACTACACCATCTCCTTCTCCTTCTTCTACTTCTTCTGATTCACCCTCCAGACTTCACCTTCTCCTTCTCCTTCTTCTGCTTCTTCTGATTCACCCTCCAGACTTCACCTTCTCCTTCTCCTTCTTCTACTTCTACTGATTCACTCTCCAGACTTCACATTCTCCTTCTCCTTCTTCTGCTTCTTCTGATTCAACCTCCAGACTTCACCTTCTACTTCTCCTTCGTCTACTTCTTCTGATTCACCTTCCAGACTACACATTCTCCTTCTCCTTCTTCTACTTCTTCTGATTCACCCTCCAGACTTTACCTTCTCCTTCTCCTTCTTCTGCTTCTTCTGATTCACCCTCCAGACTTCACCTTCTCCTTCTCCTTCTTCTACTTCTTCTGATTCACCCTCCAGACTTCACCTTCTCCTTCTCCTTCTTCTACTTCTTCTGATTCACCCTCCAGACTTCACCTTCTCCTTCTCCTTCTTCTACTTCTTCTGCTTCTCCCTCCAGACTTCACCTTCTCTTCTCCTTCTTCTGCTTCTTCTGATTCACCCTCCAGACTTCACCTTCTCCTTCTCCTTCTTCTACTTCTTCTGATTCACCCTCCACACTTCACCTTCTCCTTCTCCTTCTTCTACTTCTTCTGATTCTCCCTCCAGCCTTCACCATCTCCTTCTCCTTCTTCTACTTCTTTTGATACATCCTCCTGACTTCACCTTCTCCTTCTCCTTCTTCTGCTTCTTCTGCTTCACCCTCCAGACTTCACCTTCTCCTTCTCCTTCTTCTGCTTCTTCTGCTTCACCCTCCAGACTTCACCTTCTCCTTCTCCTTCTTCTGCTTCTTCTGCTTCACCCTGCTTCACCCTCCTGACTTCACCTTCTCCTACTCCTTCTTCTACTTCTTCTGATTCACCCTCCAGACTTCACCTTCTCCTTCTCCTTCTTCTCATTCTTCTGATTCACCCTCCAGACTTCACCTTCTCCTACTCCTTCTTCTACTTCTTCTGATTCACCCTCCAGACTTCAGCTTCTCCTTCTCCTTCTTCTCCTTCTTCTGATTCACCCTCCAGTCTTCACCTTCACCTTCTCCTTCTTCTGCTTCTTCTGCTTCACCCTCCAGACTTCACCTTCTCCTTCTCTTTCTTCAGCTTCTTCTGATTCACCCTCCAGACTTCACATTCTCCTTCTCCTTCTTCTGATTCTTCTGATTCACTCTCCAGACTTCACCTTCTCCTTCTCCTTCTTCTGCTTCTTCTGATTCACCCTCCTGACTTCACCTTCTCCTTCTCCTTCTTCTACCTCTTCTGATTCACCCTCCTGACTTCACCTTCTCCTTCTCCTTCTTCTACTACTTCTGCTTCACCCTCCAGCCTCCAGACTTCACCTTCTCCTTCTCCGTCTTCTACTTCTTCTGATTCACCCTCCAGACTTCACCTTCTCCTTCTTCTGCTTCTTCTGATTCACCCTCCAGACTTCACCTTCTCCTTCTCCTTCTTCTGCTTCTTCTGATTCACCCTCCAGACTTCACCTTCTCCTTCTCCTTCTTCTGCTTCTTCTGATACACCCTCCAGACTTCACCTTCTCCTTCTCCTACTTCTGCTTCTTCTGATTCACCCTCCAGACTTCACCATCTCCTTCTCCTTCTTCTGCTTCTTCTGATTCACCCTCCAGACTTCTCCTTCTCCTACTCCTTCTTCTACTTCTTCTGATTCACCCTCCAGACTTCATCTTCTCCTTCTCCTTCTTCTGCTTCTTCCGATTCACCCTCCAGACTTCACCTTCTCCTTCTCCTTCTTCTGCTTCTTCTGATTCACCCTCCAGACTTCACCTTCTCCTTCTCCTTCTTCTACTTCTTCTGATTCACCCTCCAGACTTCATCTTTTCCTTCTCCTTCTTCTACTTCTTCTGATTCACCCTCCAGACTTCACCTTCTCCCTCTCCTTCTTCTGCTTCTTCTGATTCACCCTCCAGACTTCACCTTCTCCTTCTCCTTCTTCTGCTTCTTCTGATTCACCCTCCAGACTTCACCTTTTACTTCTCCTTCTTCTGCTTCTTCTGATTCACCCTTCAGACTTCACCATATCCTTCTCCTTCTTCTGCTTCTTCTGATTCACCCTCCAGACCTCACCTTCTCCTTCTTCTTCTTCTACTTCTTCTGATACACCCTCCAGACTTCATCTTCTCCTCCTCCTTCTTCTGCTTCTTCTGATTCACCCTCCAGACTTCACCTTCTCCTTCTCCTTTTTCTGCTTCTTCTGATTCACCCTCCAGACTTCGCCTTCTCCTTCTCCTTCTTCTACTTCTTCTGATTCACCCTCCAGACTTCACCTTCTCCTTCTCCTTCTTCTACTTTTTCTGATTCACCCTCCAGTCTTCACCTCCTCCTTCTCCTTCTTCTGCTTCTTCTGATTCACCCTCCAGACTTCACCTTCTCCTTCTCCTTCTTCTGCTTCTTCTGATTCACCCTCCTGACTTCACCTTCTCATTCTCCTTCTTCTGCTTCTTCTGATTCACCCTCCAGACTTCACCTTCTCCTTCTCCTTCTTCTACTTCTTCTGATTCACCCTCCAGACTTCACCTTCTCGTTCTCCTTCTTCTGCTTCTTCTGATTCACCCTCCAGACTTCACCTTCTCCTTCTCCTTCGTCTACTTCTTCTGATTCACCCTCCAGACTACACCTTCTCCTTCTCCTTCTTCTACTTCTTCTGATTCACCCTCCAGACTTCACCTTCTCCTTCTCCTTCTTCTACTTCTTCTGATTCACCCTCCAGTCTTCAACTTCTCCTTCTCCTTCGTCTACTTCTTCTGATTCACCCTCCAGACTACACCATCTCCTTCTCCTTCTTCTACTTCTTCTGATTCACCCTCCAGACTTCACCTTCTCCTTCTCCTTCTTCTGCTCCTTCTGATTCACCCTCCAGACTTCACCTTCTCCTTCTCCTTCTTCTACTTCTACTGATTCACTCTCCAGACTTCACATTCTCCTTCTCCTTCTTCTGCTTCTTCTGATTCAACCTCCAGACTTCACCTTCTCCTTCTCCTTCGTCTACTTCTTCTGATTCACCTTCCAGACTACACATTCTCCTTCTCCTTCTTCTACTTCTTCTGATTCACCCTCCAGACTTTACCTTCTCCTTCTCCTTCTTCTGCTTCTTCTGATTCACCCTCCAGACTTCACCTTCTCCTTCTCCTTCTTCTACTTCTTCTGATTCACCCTCCAGACTTCACCTTCTCCTTCTCCTTCTTCTACTTCTTCTGATTCACCCTCCAGACTTCACCTTCTCCTTCTCCTTCTTCTACTTCTTCTGCTTCTCCCTCCAGACTTCACCTTCTCTTCTCCTTCTTCTGCTTCTTCTGATTCACCCTCCAGACTTCACCTTCTCCTTCTCCTTCTTCTACTTCTTTTGATTCACCCTCCACACTTCACCTTCTCCTTCTCCTTCTTCTACTTCTTCTGATTCTCCCTCCAGCCTTCACCATCTCCTTCTCCTTCTTCTACTTCTTTTGATTCACCCTCCTGACTTCACCTTCTCCTTCTCCTTCTTCTGCTTCTTCTGCTTCACCCTCCAGACTTCACCTTCTCCTTCTCCTTCTTCTGCTTCTTCTGCTTCACCCTCCAGACTTCACCTTCTCCTTCTCCTTCTTCTGCTTCTTCTGCTTCACCCTCCTGACTTCACCTTCTCCTACTCCTTCTTCTACTTCTTCTGATTCACCCTCCAGACTTCACCTTCTCCTTCTCCTTCTTCTGCTTCTTCTGCTTCACCCTCCAGACTTCACCTTCTCCTTCTCCTTCTTCTGCTTCGCCCTCCAGACTTCACATTCTCCTTCTCCTTCTTCTGCTTCTTCTGCTTCACCCTCCAGACTTCACCTTCTCCTTCTCCTTCTTCTGCTTCTTCTGCTTCACCCTCCTGACTTCACCTTCTCCTTCTCCTTCTTCTACTTCTTCTGATTCACCCTCCAGACTTTACCTTCTCCTTCTCCTTCTTCTGCTTTTTCTGCTTCACCCTCCAGACTTCACCTTCTCCTTCTCCTTCTTCTGCTTCTTCTGCTGCGCCCTCCAGACTTCACCTTCTCCTTCTCCTTCTTCTGCTTCTTCTGCTTCACCCTCCTGACTTCACCTTCTCCTTCTCCTTCTTCTACTTCTTCTGCTTCACCCCCGTGACTTCACCTTCTCCTTCTCCTTCTTCTGCTTCTTCTGATTCACCCTCCTAACTTCACCTTCTCCTTCTCCTTCTTCTGCTTCTTCTGATTCACCCTCCTGACTTCACCTTCTCCTTCTCCTTCTTCTGCTTCTTCTGATTCACCCTCCAGACTTCACCTTCTCCTTCTCCTTCTTCTGCTTCTTCTGATTCACCTTCCAGACTTCACCTTCTCCTTCTCCATCTTCTGCTTCTTCTGATTCACCCTCCAGACCTCACCTTCTCCTTCTCCTTCTTCTACTTCTTCTGATTCACCCTTCAGACTTCATCTTCTCCTTCGCCTTCTTCTGCTTCTTCTGATTGACCCTCCAGACCTCACCTTCTCCTTCTCCTTCTTCTGCTTCTTCTGATTCACCCTCCAGACTTCACCTTCTCCTTCTCCTTCTTCTACTTCTTCTGATTCATCCTCCAGACTTCACCTTCTCCTTCTCCTTCTTCTACTTCTTCTGATTCACCCTCCAGTCTTCACCTTCTGCTTCTCCTTCTTCTGCTTCTTCTGCTTCACCCTCCAGACTTCACCCTCTCCTTCTCTTTCTTCTGCTTCTTCTGATTCACCCTCCAGACTTCACCTTCTCCTTCTCCTTCTTCTGATTCTTCTGATTCACCCTCCAGACTTCACCTTCTCCTTCTCCTTCTTCTGCTTCTTCTGATTCACCCTCCTGACTTCACCTTCTCCTTCTCCTTCTTCTACTTCTTCTGATTCACCCTCCTGACTTCACCTTCTCCTTCTCCTTCTTCTACTTCTTCTGCTTCACCCTCCAGACTTCACCTTCTCCTTCTCCTTCTTCTACTTCTTCTGATTCACCCTCCAGACTTCACCTTCTCCTTCTCCTTCTTCTGCTTCTTCTGATTCACCCTCCAGACTTCACCTTCTCCTTCTCCTTATAATGCTTCTTCTGATTCACCCTCCAGACTTCACCTTCTCCTCCTCCTTCTTCTGCTTCTTCTGATTCACCCTCCAGACTTCACCTTCTCCTTCTCCTTCTTCTGCATCTTCTGATTCACCCTCCAGACTTCACCTTCTCCTCCTCCTTCTTCTACTTCTTCTGATTCACCCTCCAGACTTCATCTTCTCCTTCTCCTTCTTCTGCTTCTTCCGATTCACCCTCCAGACTTCACCTTCTCCTTCTCCTTCTTCTGCATCTTCTGATTCACCCTCCAGACTTCACCTTCTCCTTCTCCTTCTTCTACTTCTTCTGATTCACCCTCCAGACTTCACCTTCTCCTTCTCCTTCTTCTACTTCTTCTGATTCACCCTCCAGACTTCACCTTCTCCTTCTCTTTCTTCTGCTTCTTCTGATTCACCCTCCAGACTTCACCTTCTCCTTCTCCTTCTTCTACTTCTTCTGCTTCACCCTCCAGACTTCACCTTCTCCTTCTCCTTCTTCGACTTCTTCTGATTCACCCTCCAGACTTCACCTTCTCCTTCTCCTTCTTCTGCTTCTTCTGATTCACCCTCCAGACTTCACCTTCTCCTTCTCCTTATTCTGCTTCTTCTGATTCACCCTCCAGACTTCACCTTCTCCTTCTCCTTCTTCTGATTCACCCTCCAGACTTCACCTTCTCCTTCTCCTTCTTCTGCTTCTTCTGATTCACCCTCCAGACTTCACCTTCTCCTTCTCCTTCTTCTGCTTCTTCTGATTCACCCTCCAGACTTCACCTTCTCCTTCTCCTTCTTCTACTCCTTCTGATTCACCCTCCAGACTTCACCTTCTCCTTCTCCTTCTTCTGCTGCTTCTGATTCACCCGCCAGACTTCACCTTCTCCTTCTCCTTATTCTGCTTCTTCTGATTCACCCTCCAGACTTCACCTTCTCCTTCTCCTTCTTCTGCTTCTTCTGATTCACCCTGCAGACTTCACCTTCTCCTTCTCCTTCTTCTGCTTCTTCTGATTCACCCTCCAGACTTCACCTTCTCCTTGTCCTTCTTCTACTTCTCCTGATTCACCCTCCAGACTTCACCTTCTCCTTCTCCTTCTTCTGCTTCTTCTGATTCACCCTCCAGACTTCACCTTCTCCTTCTCCTTCGTCTACTTCTTCTGATTCACCCTCCAGACTACACCTTCTCCTTCTCCTTCTTCTGCTTCTTCTGATTCACCCTCCAGACTTCACCTTCTCCTTCTCCTTCTTCTGCTTCTTCTGCTTCACCCTCCTGACTTCACCTTCTCCTTCTCCTTCTTCTACTTCTTCTGCTTCACCCTCCAGACTTCACCTTCTCCTTCTCCTTCTTCTGCTTCTTCTGCTTCACCCTCCAGACTTTACCTTCTCCTTCTCCTTCTTCTGCTTCTTCTGCTTCACCCTCCTGACTTCACCTTCTCCTCCTCCTTCTTCTACTTCTTCTGATTCACCCTCCAGACTTCATCTTCTCCTTCTCCTTCTTCTGCTTCTTCCGATTCACCCTCCAGACTTCACCTTCTCCTTCTCCTTCTTCTGCTTCTTCTGATTCACCCTCCAGACTTCACCTTCTCCTTCTCCTTCTTCTACTTCTTCTGATTCACCCTCCAGACTTCACCTTCTCCTTCTCCTTCTTCTACTTCCTCTGATTCACCCTCCAGACTTCACCTTCTCCTTCTCTTTCTTCTGCTTCTTCTGATTCACCCTCCAGACTTCACCTTCTCCTTCTCCTTCTTCTACTTCTTCTGCTTCACCCTCCAGACTTCACCTTCTCCTTCTCCTTCTTCGACTTCTTCTGATTCACCCTCCAGACTTCACCTTCTCCTTCTCCTTCTTCTGCTTCTTCTGATTCACCCTCCAGACTTCACCTTCTCCTTCTCCTTATTCTGCTTCTTCTGATTCACCCTCCAGACTTCACCTTCTCCTTCTCCTTCTTCTGCTTCTTCTGATTCACCCTCCAGACTTCACCTTCTCCTTCTCCTTCTTCTGCTTCTTCTGATTCACCCTCCAGACTTCACCTTCTCCTTCTCCTTCTTCTGCTTCTTCTGATTCACCCTCCAGACTTCACCTTCTCCTTCTCCTTCTTCTACTCCTTCTGATTCACCCTCCAGACTTCACCTTCTTCTTCTCCTTCTTCTGCTGCTTCTGATTCACCCTCCAGACTACACCTTCTCCTTCTCCTTATTTTGCTTCTTCTGATTCACCCTCCAGACTTCACCTTCTCCTTCTCCTTCTTCTGCTTCTTCTGATTCACCCTGCAGACTTCACCTTCTCCTTCTCCTTCTTCTGCTTCTTCTGATTCACCCTCCAGACTTCACCTTCTCCTTCTCCTTCTTCTACTTCTTCTGATTCACCCTCCAGACTTCACCTTCTCCTTCTCCTTCTTCTGCTTCTTCTGATTCACCCTCCAGACTTCACCTTCTCCTTCTCCTTCGTCTACTTCTTCTGATTCACCCTCCAGACTACACCTTCTCCTTCTCCTTCTTCCACTTCTTCTGATTCACCCTCCAGACTTCACCTTCTCCTTCTCCTTCTTCTGCTTCTTCTGATTCACCCTCCAGACTTCACCTTCTCCTTCTCCTTCTTCTACTTCTTCTGATTCACCCTCCAGACTTCACCGACTCCTTCTCCTTCTTCTACTTCTTCTGATTCACCCTTCAGACTTCACCTTCTCCTTCTCCTTCTTCTACTTCTTCTGCTTCTCCCTCCAGACTTCACCTTCTCCTTCTCCTTCTTCTGCTTCTTCTGATTCACCCTCCAGACTTCACCTTCTCCTTCTCCTTATTCTACTTCTTCTGATTCACCCTCCAGACTTCAGCTTCTCCTTCTCCTTCTTCTACTTCTTCTGATTCACCCTCCAGACTTCACCTTCTCCTTCTCCTTCTTCTGCTTCTTCTGATTCACCCTCCAGACTTCACCTTCTCCTTCTCCTTATAATGCTTCTTCTGATTCACCCTCCAGACTTCACCTTCTCCTCCTCCTTCTTCTGCTTCTTCTGATTCACCCTCCAGACTTCACCTTCTCCTTCTCCTTCTTCTGCATCTTCTGATTCACCCTCCAAACTTCACCTTCTCCTCCTCCTTCTTCTACTTCTTCTGATTCACCCTCCAGACTTCATCTTCTCCTTCTCCTTCTTCTGCTTCTTCCGATTCACCCTCCAGACTTCACCTTCTCCTTCTCCTTCTTCTGCTTCTTCTGATTCACCCTCCAGACTTCACCTTCTCCTTCTCCTTCTTCTACTTCTTCTGATTCACCCTCCAGACTTCACCTTCTCCTTCTCCTTCTTCTACTTCTTCTGATTCACCCTCCAGACTTCACCTTCTCCTTCTCTTTCTTCTGCTTCTTCTGATTCACCCTCCAGACTTCACCTTCTCCTTCTCCTTCTTCTACTTCTTCTGCTTCACCCTCCAGACTTCACCTTCTCCTTCTCCTTCTTCGACTTCTTCTGATTCACCTCCAGACTTCACCTTCTCCTTCTCCTTCTTCTGCTTCTTCTGATTCACCCTCCAGACTTCACCTTCTCCTTCTCCTTATTCTGCTTCTTCTGATTCACCCTCCAGACTTCACCTTCTCCTTCTCCTTCTTCTGCTTCTTCTGCTTCACCCTCCTGACTTCACCTTCTCCTCCTCCTTCTTCTACTTCTTCTGATTCACGCTCCAGACTTCATCTTCTCCTTCTCCTTCTTCTGCTTCTTCCGATTCACCCTCCAGACTTCACCTTCTCCTTCTCCTTCTTCTGCTTCTCTGATTCACCCTCCAGACTTCACCTTCTCCTTCTCCTTCTTCTACTTCTTCTGATTCACCTCCAGACTTCACCTTCTCCTTCTCCTTCTTCTACTTCTTCTGATTCACCCTCCAGACTTCACCTTCTCCTTCTCTTTCTTCTGCTTCTTCTGATTCACCCTCCAGACTTCACCTTCTCCTTCTCCTTCTTCTACTTCTTCTGCTTCACCCTCCAGACTTCACCTTCTCCTTCTCCTTCTTCGACTTCTTCTGATTCACCCTCCAGACTTCACCTTCTCCTTCTCCTTCTTCTGCTTCTTCTGATTCACCCTCCAGACTTCACCTTCTCCTTCTCCTTATTCTGCTTCTTCTGATTCACCCTCCAGACTTCACCTTCTCCTTCTCCTTCTTCTGCTTCTTCTGATTCACCCTCCAGACTTCACCTTCTCCTTCTCCTTCTTCTGCTTCTTCTGATTCACCCTCCAGACTTCACCTTCTCCTTCTCCTTCTTCTGCTTCTTCCGATTCACCCTCCAGACTTCACCTTCTCCTTCTCCTTCTTCTACTCCTTCTGATTCACCCTCCAGACTTCACCTTCTTCTTCTCCTTCTTCTGCTGCTTCTGATTCACCCTCCAGACTTCACCTTCTCCTTCTCCTTATTCTGCTTCTTCTGATTCACCCTCCAGACTTCACCTTCTCCTTCTCCTTCTTCTGCTTCTTCTGATTCACCCTGCAGACTTCACCTTCTCCTTCTCCTTCTTCTGCTTCTTCTGATTCACCCTCCAGACTTCACCTTCTCCTTCTCCTTCTTCTACTTCTTCTGATTCACCCTCCAGACTTCACCTTCTCCTTCTCCTTCTTCTGCTTCTTCTGATTCACCCTCCAGACTTCACCTTCTCCTTCTCCTTCGTCTACTTCTTCTGATTCACCCTCCAGACTACACCTTCTCCTTCTCCTTCTTCTGCTTCTTCTGATTCACCCTCCAGACTTCACCTTCTCCTTCTCCTTCTTCTGCTTCTTCTGATTCACCCTCCAGACTTCACCTTCTCCTTCTCCTTCTTCTACTCCTTCTGATTCACCCTCCAGACTTAACCTTCTCCTTCTCCTTCTTCTGCTGCTTCTGATTCACCCTCCAGACTTCACCTTCTCCTTCTCCTTATTCTGCTTCTTCTGATTCACCCTCCAGACTTCACCTTCTCCTTCTCCTTCTTCTGCTTCTTCTGATTCACCCTGCAGACTTCACCTTCTCCTTCTCCTTCTTCTGCTTCTTCTGATTCACCCTCCAGACTTCACCTTCTCCTTCTCCTTCTTCTACTTCTCCTGATTCACCCTCCAGACTTCACCTTCTCCTTCTCCTTCTTCTGCTTCTTCTGATTCACCCTCCAGACTTCACCTTCTCCTTCTCCTTCGTCTACTTCTTCTGATTCACCCTCCAGACTACACCTTCTCCTTCTCCTTCTTCTACTTCTTCTGATTCACCCTCCAGACTTCACCTTCTCCTTCTCCTTCTTCTGCTTCTTCTGATTCACCCTCCAGACTTCACCTTCTCCTTCTCCTTCTTCTACTTCTTCTGATTCACCCTCCAGACTTCACCGACTCCTTCTCCTTCTTCTACTTCTTCTGATTCACCCTCCAGACTTCACCTTCTCCTTCTCCTTCTTCTACTTCTTCTGCTTCTCCCTCCAGACTTCACCTTCTCCTTCTCCTTCTTCTGCTTCTTCTGATTCACCCTCCAGACTTCACCTTCTCCTTCTCCTTCTTCTACTTCTTCTGATTCACCCTCCAGACTTCAGCTTCTCCTTCTCCTTCTTCTACTTCTTCTGATTCACCCTCCTGACTTCACGTTCTCCTTCTCCTTCTTCTGCTTCTTCTGCTTCACCCTCCAGACTTCACCTTCTCCTTCTCCTTCTTCTGCTTCTTCTGCTTCACCCTCCAGACTTTACCTTCTCCTTCTCCTTCTTCTGCTTCTTCTGCTTCACCCTCCTGACTTCACCTTCTCCTTCTCCTTCTTCTACTTCTTCTGCTTCACCTCCAGACTTCACCTTCTCCTTCTCCTTCTTCTGCTTCTTCTGCTTCACCCTCCAGACTTTACCTTCTCCTTCTCCTTCTTCTGCTTCTTCTGCTTCACCCTCCTGACTTCACCTTCTCCTCCTCCTTCTTCTACTTCTTCTGATTCACCCTCCAGACTTCATCTTCTCCTTCTCCTTCTTCTGCTTCTTCCGATTCACCCTCCAGACTTCACCTTCTCCTTCTCCTTCTTCTGCTTCTTCTGATTCACCCTCCAGACTTCACCTTCTCCTTCTCCTTCTTCTACTTCTTCTGATTCACCCTCCAGACTTCACCTTCTCCTTCTCCTTCTTCTACTTCTTCTGATTCACCCTCCAGACTTCACCTTCTCCTTCTCTTTCTTCTGCTTCTTCTGATTCACCCTCCAGACTTCACCTTCTCCTTCTCCTTCTTCTACTTCTTCTGCTTCACCCTCCAGACTTCACCTTCTCCTTCTCCTTCTTCGACTTCTTCTGATTCACCCTCCAGACTTCACCTTCTCCTTCTCCTTCTTCTGCTTCTTCTGATTCACCCTCCAGACTTCACCTTCTCCTTCTCCTTCTTCTGCTTCTTCTGATTCACCCTCCAGACTTCACCTTCTCCTTCTCCTTCTTCTGCTTCTTCTGATTCACCCTCCAGACTTCACCTTCTCCTTCTCCTTCTTCTACTTCTTCTGATTCACCCTCCAGACTTCACCTTCTCCTTCTCCTTCTTCTACTCCTTCTGATTCACCCTCCAGACTTCACCTTCTTCTTCTCCTTCTTCTGCTGCTTCTGATTCACCCTCCAGACTTCACCTTCTCCTTCTCCTTATTTTGCTTCTTCTGATTCACCCTCCAGACTTCACCTTCTCCTTCTCCTTCTTCTGCTTCTTCTGATTCACCCTGCAGACTTCACCTTCTCCTTCTCCTTCTTCTGCTTCTTCTGATTCACCCTCCAGACTTCACCTTCTCCTTCTCCTTCTTCTGCTTCTTCTGATTCACCCTCCAGACTTCACCTTCTCCTTCTCCTTCTTCTACTCCTTCTGATTCACCCTCCAGACTTCACCTTCTTCTTCTCCTTCTTCTGCTGCTTCTGATTCACCCTCCAGACTTCACCTTCTCCTTCTCCTTATTTTGCTTCTTCTGATTCACCCTCCAGACTTCACCTTCTCCTTCTCCTTCTTCTGCTTCTTCTGATTCACCCTGCAGACTTCACCTTCTCCTTCTCCTTCTTCTGCTTCTTCTGATTCACCCTCCAGACTTCACCTTCTCCTTCTCCTTCTTCTACTTCTTCTGATTCACCCTCCAGACTTCACCTTCTCCTTCTCCTTCTTCTGCTTCTTCTGATTCACCCTCCAGACTTCACCTTCTCCTTCTCCTTCGTCTACTTCTTCTGATTCACCCTCCAGACTACACCTTCTCCTTCTCCTTCTTCCACTTCTTCTGATTCACCCTCCAGACTTCACCTTCTCCTTCTCCTTCTTCTGCTTCTTCTGATTCACCCTCCAGACTTCACCTTCTCCTTCTCCTTCTTCTACTTCTTCTGATTCACCCTCCAGACTTCACCGACTCCTTCTCCTTCTTCTACTTCTTCTGATTCACCCTTCAGACTTCACCTTCTCCTTCTCCTTCTTCTACTTCTTCTGCTTCTCCCTCCAGACTTCACCTTCTCCTTCTCCTTCTTCTGCTTCTTCTGATTCACCCTCCAGACTTCACCTTCTCCTTCTCCTTATTCTACTTCTTCTGATTCACCCTCCAGACTTCAGCTTCTCCTTCTCCTTCTTCTACTTCTTCTGATTCACCCTCCAGACTTCACCTTCTCCTTCTCCTTCTTCTGCTTCTTCTGATTCACCCTCCAGACTTCACCTTCTCCTTCTCCTTATAATGCTTCTTCTGATTCACCCTCCAGACTTCACCTTCTCCTCCTCCTTCTTCTGCTTCTTCTGATTCACCCTCCAGACTTCACCTTCTCCTTCTCCTTCTTCTGCATCTTCTGATTCACCCTCCAAACTTCACCTTCTCCTCCTCCTTCTTCTACTTCTTCTGATTCACCCTCCAGACTTCATCTTCTCCTTCTCCTTCTTCTGCTTCTTCCGATTCACCCTCCAGACTTCACCTTCTCCTTCTCCTTCTTCTGCTTCTTCTGATTCACCCTCCAGACTTCACCTTCTCCTTCTCCTTCTTCTACTTCTTCTGATTCACCCTCCAGACTTCACCTTCTCCTTCTCCTTCTTCTACTTCTTCTGATTCACCCTCAGACTTCACCTTCTCCTTCTCTTTCTTCTGCTTCTTCTGATTCACCCTCCAGACTTCACCTTCTCCTTCTCCTTCTTCTACTTCTTCTGCTTCACCCTCCAGACTTCACCTTCTCCTTCTCCTTCTTCGAC